>NC_040244.1:4553587-4851721 GCF_001444195.1 Xiphophorus couchianus | reverse complement strand
GCAAATGCATGTCAAACTTTTTACATACTTTTTTTTTGACAAGACATTTAAAACAATCATGCTCCGCTATGTAAAGTCCCAACAGAAAACATTATAGCCATTTGTTGTAAACAGATGTTCAAAGTTAATTCAGGTATGAAAACTCTTTATGTTGCTCAAGTTGGGAAGAAAGACAGTTTTCTTAACCAATTTGATTAGAAATCAATATGGCAAGGACTAAGGTCATTTTTACCAAGAGTTGATTTATTAATTAAAACTCCAGGGATTCCCACATAAAAGCTCAGGCTACAAACAAATGCAATAAAACCAAAAAGGCATCAAGATGTGAAGCAGGGCATTAAAATGTGTTTTTGTAAACAGATGAAGGTGTGGCACTGTGAATGACAGGCATAAAATGTCACGGTGGGTAATGTGTATGCAAGAACTGAACAAAATGAGGAGTTAGTCTTATAAAAGTAAGCCAAAAACCCCCCCAAAAAAACTGTTGAACATTTTTTTTCGTTGTGATAAATTGTAGATTTTGAAGAGAATTATACACTAAACTACAGTACAGAGTAAAACAAACAGAACCAATGATAGCAAAGACTGAATCAAAGCCATGTTGAATATTCCTTTTAACGTTTTCATTCATAAGAACTGAAGCGTTCACAGCTCGATTAATTACACACTGTGATTGAAGACTTAAATGTCCTCCCACTTCTCCTTCCCTGCAGTTGATCTCTAAAATTGATTTGCATGGCCCATCCATCCATCCATCCATTTTCTGTTCACCCTTGTCCCTAATGGGGTCGGGAGGGTTGCTGGTGCCCATCTCCAGCTACGTTCCGGGCGAGAGGCGGGGTACACCCTGGACAGGTCGCCAGTCTGTCGCAGGGCGATTTGCATGGCCCTCTTCAGTATTATATCTTCTGCATTACAGTTCTGTAAGACACTTAGCTTGTTCAACAAGATCTCTTATTTTTATCTGTTTTTATGGCAAAAGTGTTGATATTTGGGATTATTCATACAAATGAGTCCGTTATATGAGAAATGTCTGATTGTTCTATTGAATTGTTTTCCGTTTCTTTCCATGCAATTAAATGACAATGAGACAGTAAAAGTATAAAACAAAGCTGTCAGGTTAATAATTGTTCAGCATTTATCTAACAAGACTATTTCAATTAAAACTGGAAAGTAAAAAGAAAGAAAAACTATTTTTCAAGCTTACATGAAGTGCTTTAAAACTGAACATAAAATACTTTGCAAAGATGCTCTCCCAGGAAGCCAGTTCCCACGCAGACTCCACTAGGCACCCATGTCCACCAAGATCCATCAAGAGAGGGAGGCCCTGGCCCCCCATTGTAGCCCCCATGGCAGCAGCCCCACACAACCCCAAAGAAATGTTCCACCCACCCCAACATTTGGTCAACTCCCAGAACACCAGACATCCCTGCTTTAGAGATTGAAAACTAAATTTCTTTCCTCTTCACAGTTATGTTGGACCTTGCATTGGTCAGTCATTTAACATCCCAATAACATGTTGAAATTTGTGTATGTAATGTGGCAAAATGTGAAAAACGTTTAAGTGTACCTCTGCCAGGCACTGCATGTTGGATATTTGTAAAGCATTTTGCAGAGTGGGAGTAGATCACAGGGGCAGAATCGTGACCAGCACGAAGGAAGCCCGAGGGTGATTGCTCATGTAAGCATTTTCTGATAGCTTGGTCATGTTTTCTACTTTCAGTAATCAACCTAAGACCCATCCAATCAGACATTTCACAGAAATATTGTCATAGGAGTTAAAATAATGCATCAACTCTCCAATCTCTGCCTTTCCACCGTGGTTTAATGTGAGTTTTTAAAAGGGAGGGAAAAGGTCCCAGTTAATGTGTGTCACCCCTACATGAGCGACCACACAGGAATCCCCTGCCACAGCTGAGACTGTATGATGTAGATTGGTTGGGCCCCTGTTGGCCTCTCATCTGGCTCCCAGCCCGACCCACTACACCCCCCACCAAACAAACATATGTGGTGATGACAGAGACAGCAGGAAACCAGCCACCGGCTTCGTATTTTTGCAGACTGCATCATGTAGGGCATAAGAAAGGTGACCGCGATCTGCAGTAATGAGGTGAAAACAGAATCAGGTGTAGTAAAAATCACACACATAAAACCAGTTTTATTTTTTATCAGTAGCATTAATTAGAATCACATAAAAAAAACAAACTCAAAGTCAGGTTTACCAATAAAACAAATGCAGGAAAAAGTACAGGCTCTCACATACTGTTGCTCACATTTCAATTCTGTTCACTGGTAAACGTCCAGAAATCAAACTGCTTTCACAAAAAGAATTATAAATAAAAGAAATATAGAAAACAAAAACAGTGTATCTTCAGTAACACCACACTGACAGACAGAATCAGAATTTTCGTCATTGCATCATCTGTCTGAAGGCAGGTCCTCCGTCAGAGCTGACCGAGTTTCTGTCACTCCGCTCTTTGTTCCACATAGACTCTCACAGTCCTGTTTAGATGTGAATCGGTTTTGGTTGCCACCACAGCCGCCGTATACAAAAGGCCTGCATTCCCCCGACTGGCTGTGGAAATACCAGACCAGAGCGTATTCTGAACAAGCTCCTTCCGACATTGGTGGCAAACAGCGATCGGTCACTGAAAGCACAAGTGAGGTAAAGAAGAGTCATTTTGAGGAGAAAAATGTGGGACTTGCCACATAATTACATTTAAACATTTAACTGATTTACATATTCCGTTTGGATTTATTTTTATACTTATACAGAAAGAAAATGTAGCGGCGGAGGGAGGAGAAAGTGAAGACACAAGGAAGAAAGGAAACAAAGTTGAGAAAGAGAATAAAGTCTGTGGACACATTTTTCTACACTTTTCTTCAGCAGCTGGAGCAGCAGCTCAGAGAACAGGACTGAATAAGCTAGGAAGGCCAGTTCTACCATGAACAAGTAGTGGAAGACATCAGAATAATACCACATTTCATGACCCTCCTGGTACTCAGGCTACTGGATTTTAAACACACAAAGGGACATTATCACAAGTCTTTGCACAGGTTTTCATGTATGAACATATAAGAGCACATTTTTTTAGGGTTTCACAAATCGCAGTAGTTAGAGCATGCAAGTTTTGAGAGAGTCAAGATGTGAAAAAGATTTTCCCATAGTGCCAAATTAGAAACCAACTACAGCATCATGAGCGACCGTGTTTTTCTACAGTAATTGTTGTTTCAAATACAATCCCAGGTAAAAATGTCAAATTGTGTCATTACTGATAAAAAAAATAAGTTAACTGGAAAAAGTCAATTAAAAGCTCATTGCACACCTACTGTTTTTATAATGAACATAAGAATGAGACCATAAAGCAAATAATTGTTGCTGTTATGTAGGTTATTAAAATGTGTTAATTTTTATTCTGTTGAAGGAATTTTCACATTGCATCCCATGTCATGTTCTCTATTTGTCACTGTATTTACTCAAAATGAAGAGCCAACAAGTAGAAAATTATTTCTGATACTTAAGAAATAGCACACATACATTAAAGCATAAACTGTTTCAGCTCATTTTTTGTGTCTGAAAAAGGGTTAAAGTAAAAAAAAAAAAAAGGACTGAGCAAACAACCAAAGGAATTGGCTGAAATAGGAAGAAAATTGGAAGTCTTGGCCACTCACTATCATCCTTAGAACCAGATAGTCGTCTTCTCTTCCTCTCTCTCGACTTCACAGCCCATCCCTCATGAGAATCTAAAGACAGAAATACGTCTAATCAGAAGCTGAACATCGCGCTGAACTCAGCCATCAAAGACGAACACATAGCCCCTCTCTCTGGACCAGCACCTAATGAGCGCCGGCGGCATTTTGGACTCATTTGAATGCCGTATGAGGGTGTCGTGGAGCGTCCTTTCATTCATTTTTCAATATTGTTATGCAAACTTTAAACTTAAAGTTCTGGAGGAATCACAGCTAATATTTAGGTTCTTGAAGAAATTTTCAAATATGACAAGCATTCAATTTCTTTTTCTTTTTTTTTAAAAAGAGGGGGAGATGGAGCTTGTAGTACTGAAAGGAACAAAACAAAACTAATTTACTGACTGTATTCGGGAAATGTAAATTAAATCAAAATCAATTGTCTGGTGGTCCCAATAAAATTCAACTATATTACCGAGCAAAAAGTACATTAACATCAATGGTTCTTTTTTATGGGGTAATACATAACAGACCAACATAAAGTAGTCAATAACTCTAGCCTGGGAGAAAAATTGTGCATTGTTGTTTTTTTAAAAAAAATAGCAAATACAAATCTGTAAAACTTGATGCACATTTGTATTTTGGTCACTCAGAGTGAATGCTTTGCAGAACAACCTGTTACTGTGTAAAAGGCAAACGTCTTTTGAGGTCTGTTTCTCCTTCACTCTTCTACAGACCAACATTTTCCCCCAATCGCTCAGGAAGCAGTCCGACATGAAACTGCTTTGATCTACACAATGTCTTTGTAGTACTGGCTTGTACGTTCTGGATTTAGCCTCTAGCAGCCTTAAAAAAAAAATCTAAATTGAAGTCAGAGAACAACAAAAAAATTACTGGTCAAAAAACTGCCTTGATTTAATTTTGCACTGGATTATTTTAAATCAATTGCAGCAGTCGGGTAGGCGAGTCTTGGATCAGAATTTTGCCCGAGGGTCAATTTTTCAAAGTGCAAACACATCAGAATTTATGCAAGAGAAACCCAACTGAGCTGATTTGACTGCTGTACTGTTGGACATGTTACCTTATCAGTGGTAAAGCAAGAACACAGTTCAGATTCCTGGTTAAAAACAATACT
Source organism: Xiphophorus couchianus (assembly GCF_001444195.1). Taxonomy (NCBI): domain Eukaryota; kingdom Metazoa; phylum Chordata; class Actinopteri; order Cyprinodontiformes; family Poeciliidae; genus Xiphophorus; species Xiphophorus couchianus. Next base: position 4,846,899 of record NC_040244.1, on the reverse strand, counting down.
TATGTAATTTCAAGTATAATTTCATAATTACCATGGAATGGAAATATTGGTCAAATGAATAAAATGTTAAATATACATTCATGTGAATTCATAGTCATGTTAGTGCATATTGATGTTTTTTTTTTGTTTTTTGTTTTACCTGAAGCTAGAATTACAAATAAAGCAGGACGTGATTTCTGCCTGTGGATGTTTTTCATTAATTGGTTTCATGGAGTGTGACTTAATAATAAAAAGTGTATATTTACATTTCTGAAACATACAGTATGTCATGCATGTGATGCATTTTCCATTTTTAAGTAGAACTATGCTCAAGTACTTTACGTTATCAGAACAAGTCAGAGCACACTAATGATACCATTTGCTTGAAAATCTCCACCACCATAAAAAGGAACCACAGACAGGACATTTTAAATGTCCAACACACAGCTGCTCCACATATGTTTGAGTTGTGTGCTCATTTAGTCCCACTTTTGGTCACACTGTAGCTGAGCAATCTGTGAGCTTGGCCAGAGGGTTCAAATCTGCTGACATTTGTGTTGCAGGTTTTTTTTTTTTTCTTACCAGTGTGATTTCGTGAGCTCCTGGCTTCTTCGAGATTCAGTGGAAGAGTACTTGTAATTTCTTTCATGTTGCTGTTGGATTCTTGTTTTTGAAAGTCATGTCTCGTCCTTTCTTCGTGACGTTCAGTCACAGTAGAGATGGTTATTGCTAAATCTTTGGGCTTACTGGTAGTTTTGCTACCAGTTACCACGTACGATGCATCCGGATCCACAGACTTTACCATAAACTTGTATTCCAGTCCTGAAAAAAAAAAAAAAAAACAAAAAAAACAAGAGTTACACAATCAACAGTACATTATCAAGTAACAGAACATTTTTAATCCAGAACATCTCTTGCATAGAAAACTTTGGTGTGAAACATAAAAGTTGACAAGAAAATGTCACGGTTGCGTGTCTTGTAGGTGAACAGATTTTTTTGGGGAGGCGTCCCTCTTAATTGTAGTCGCGTGTTTGTGAATGACTCTACTGTTACTGGCACCATGGTGTGTGTTCCTCTGAGAGAACATAACAGATGGCTCCACACACAGGGGTGCCATGTTGCTGCCACAGGAGCTTGACAGCAAACAGCCACACACGTGTACACACCAACATGCACACAGACACTGTCAGAATATGTAGACCTCCCTGAAAGAACATGTTTATTCAGTTTTGGACAAAATACAGAGTAAAGTAAATGCATAAAGTATGGCTTCGCGCCGTGTAGCCTCTTACCGCACTTTTCAACCACCTCCTGGTTGACAAGCTCCTTCACTTCTTCAGCCTTCACAAAGATAAAAGCAGAATTTAGGTGGTCAGTTATTCAAAAAGGTTTTAAAAATAATTCTGAATGGAAATATTAGGCTGACATACTGATAATCCAGGCTCTCCTTTTTCCCCCTTTGCTCCTTCCATACCCTCTGAACCCTAGTGGTAATAAAACATGAGCACTTTCACTTTAAGAATTTCCACATAAAGAATAAATTGGCACTGTTGTACATACAAAGAAAATTATGATTTTCTTTCAAAAACAAACATTTGTAACCTATTTTCAACCATTCCAAGTAGTGGCAGCAGCAACATTAAGGGACACGTTTACATAAAACAAACTATATTTAAATCAAGTCCAGATAAATAGGCACTGCAAGTATTTATTTGACCACTACACAAATTTAGTAGCAAAAACCTGATAATATAATTACTTGATCTCATGCAACAAGCGGTTGTTCTTAGCTTTTTCAAAAATGAAGTGTAAAAATAAAATATTATCTACACAGAACTCTTTAGTAAAACAAAAAAAAGAAACAGAAAATATTTTTAGTTATCTTTATGCTTTTTGAAAGGCATAACTTGAACTCTCAGTAAATAGCTTTGGGTCCAAAGCAGGATAAACCACCGATATAAGGAATGAATAAACAGCTTTCAAGTATAGATCTCACAGTTTCTCCTCGCAGTCCTTGGGTTCCTGGTACCCCCCTCTGGCATGGCCTCGTTTTGCCTCTCCTGCCCCGCTCACCCTGGTTAGTAAAAGTACAAAGAGGAAAATGTATCTTTTGAACAAAACCTCCCCGCAAGACAAAACCCATGACACCCAATCAAAAGCGGAACTGCTCCACACGGTGAAAGACATTTCAGTTAGATGCACCTCTGGAATATCCTCATCAGTATTTTCAAGCCAATCTGCGTTAACACAGAAAGTCCGGTAATTGTTGCTGAAAGGATGTAATTGAGTAAGATATTACTTGAAGGATGCAGACAAAAATAGATCTGTGTGTGTGTGTGTGTTAATTTGGGACGTGTCTCCGCTGTCTTCAGAGCCTAGCACACGCTGTCGTTCTCTCACGAAGGCACATTGATGACTGTAATCAAGCGCCGCTCGTTCCCATCACCGTGTCACATATTCAGTCCACCCCGTTGTGTTTTTACATGAAGTGGAGAAATTTAGTTGGGAGATGAGAATATTTGGAAGAGAGTCTGTTTGACTCAAATAATATTCTGCTGGATTCTTTTTTTGTTGGGCGGGGTGCTATACTTTATAATTTCCGTTAAATCGTCATGAGTAAACATTTAGGGACATGTGGCAAAAAAATAGAAGCACAATAAGGTGAAGGTTGCATTTTACAAAATGAGAATTACAAAGACAAAAGGCTTTAAACTCAGGCTAGAACAGGCGACATTGTTGGCCCGTGGTGTTGATACACGTTCAGCCAAATGATACTTAGGTTTACTGTGTTTAAATGAATGAAAACACAAACTATACAGCCCCAAAACTGGGTTAAAGTACCTTGGGTCCCGTATCCCCATGAGGACCAGGGGCTCCGGGTGGTCCCTCATCTCCATCTAGTCCCGGACTGCCAGCTGACCCCTTGAAGCCTGGAAATCCGGGGAAACCTGCAGCACCCTAAATTTTACAAAACAATTGATGTGTGGAGTTTAATTGAGAAAACAAAGATTACTAACACATGGAAAACTAAATATGTATCCAGTGTAATGTTACATTGAATTTACAAACCTTATCCCCTTTCGCTCCTGGGTCACCATCAGCACCATTGGTCCCTCCAACTCCTTTGTCCCCCTAAGATTTTATAAATATAGAAAAAATGAGTGCATGCATCTCTTGAAATGCTGTTGAGTGGAAATATGAGTGGATTTGTATGTTCACCTTGCGTCCTGTGAGTCCATTAAGTCCTGCTAAACCTGCACTGCCAGGTACGCCTGGGTCTCCCTGTTTAGGAGATTAAATATTCGAACCGTTCCATATGTTACATTTCAGCTACAAACCCAAATGTATTTTATTGGCATTTTATGTGACAAATAAGAACAAAGCAGAGCATAATTATTAAGCTGAAGATAAGAGATACATGGGTCCATTTTCTTCTAAAATGCTAATCAATAAAGTGCAGTCAGCCACACCCAGGCAATCACACATAATCCCCCAAAAAGTTTCTAGTTATAGTGACAAAATGTGAAAAAGTTCAAATCACATAAACGTTTCCACATTTTGATTTCATATGACACAGTTTACTCGTTAATATCTTGAGAATCATAAAGCTAAAGCTAACCTTTTCGCCGTCTAGCCCAGGATTACCGGTGCGTCCAGGAAACCCTCTGAAACCCTGGGAAAGGTTGAAGCAAACTGGAAACTGAAGCACATCAGGAAACAGGGAAGAGAATACTGAGCTACAAAGACATAATGGATGACTAAACCTTTTCTCCTTTCTCCCCCATTTCTCCAGATAAGCCAGGTTCTCCTGGATCGCCCTGTGAAAAACACATGAATCAGATACACAACAGTAACAATAAGAGGCTACATCTATTTAACCCACATCCATAAAATGTCATACTGCAATAATCTTTAGCAAGAATTGTGAGACTAAAACTTGTCAATATTTTGTTTGCATTAAAAGGAATTGCAATTAATGTCCAACATATAACTCGTAACATACATTTTTAAATTCACATAGGGATTCTAATAAGACAATGAGAAGCCTATAGGATGAGAGCAGTGATTTTATTCAAGTTTAGTACTTTTGTTTGATAGTACCTGATCACCCTGCATGCCTTGAAGTCCAACATCTCCTTTGTCGCCTTTGTCTCCATCCATTCCATGCTGTCCGTTCAGCCCCTAGAATGAATAAAAAACTGGAGTTTTTGCACATCATCACTTAATTAACTTCTGGTGTATATAGTATATCAATAACTCTGTTAAGACAGACTTATTTTACCAATTGAAGATTTAGAAATTATTACTGATTTGTTACCATCACTCCATTCAGCCCTGGCTCTCCGGCTTCCCCCTATAAAACATTGTGACCATCTTTATCACAGCGCTGTCAAACAGCAATACCCACCGAATCTCATGTTGCTGCATGTCATGCTTACTTTCTGGCCCACCGGCCCTCGCGCACCAAATCGGCCCAGTGCCCCTTTGGTGCCCGCATCCCCTTTAAGGCCCTGATCAGATTGATCAAAAATGTGTTTATGTGACAAGTAGTCAGAATTTGAGACGGAAAAAAAAAAAAAACTTGCAAGGAAATATGTGAACAAATTACACTTAAAATGTCAGCACTTCATTCGTTACCTTTACTCCTGGAGGACCGTCCTCACCCTTCTCTCCTTTATCCCCGTCGAAACCTGGCAGGCCCCTCTCACCCTAAAACAACATTTCCAATAACTTCCTTTGTAGTTCTTTTAATACCATCACCACTGCAGCCAAAATGATTTTTTTTCCTAGTAAGGAGATTTACACGTTTTTTTCTGAATGTACGCGAGTTGCAGAGCCACTAAACTGTGATGAGTTTCTCCACCGTTGCTCATCAAACGTGGAGAAGTTTCTATGCATTTAATGGGTAAATCATGTAGATATTGTTGCATAAGATGAAAATCTAATGATGTAAACATTGACCATATTTGATGCATAAAATGAAGCTTCTAAAATCAAACTGAATATTTGCACATCCCATATTTTTGAATAGCCAGTCACAGTTCCAGTAAAACTCATATTTGTCTTTTTTTCAGGATGCCGCCTGAATAAACGTAAAGGATTCCTTCTATCAATGATGGATCATCTAAACATAAACTACATATATTAGCAGAAAACCATTCAGAGTAATTCCGGCTAATAAATTTATCGTCTTCTTGAAACACTTCATCTTCATCCATTTTCTACATACGGATTAAACTAAAGGTCTGCAAACTCTAAAGTGTGCCATGAACTGTTCTGTAGAATTGAAAACGCATTGAAAATACTTCAAACACAATTTAATTTGCTTTTCAACAGAAGAAAGGCCTACACAACAAAGATGATCTCACCGCGTCCCCTTTGGAGCCCTTGAACCCACGAGGTCCTTGAATCTGAAGTGCGCTCCCCTGCAGGATGGTATTCATTTGTGAAGTCATGTCAGAAATAAAAAATTTAAAAAAATGATTTGGGCAATAAATAAATAAATAAATAAATACACCATGCAAACTGTTTTGTTTTTGTAATATGAAGGTGAAGGCTCTTTAAAATTTCAACTGAAACAGGGTGCAGTGGGTGTAAATTTCATACTCTCTCTCCTCTGAGTCCAGGTACGCCGCGGTCTCCCTGAAAAGAAGCGGAGCTGCGACTTACATATTCCGAAATACAATCATTTTCATCCGAAAAGTCAATAAATGTTTCATATTTCATGGCTCTTTGCTGCTGGAAAGCAAAACTCATCATCAAACACAATCTATCTTTGACAAATCTCAAAAGACTCACAAATAATTCCTACAATCATTGACGGAATCGCTCAGTGAAATCTAGAGAGAAAATACATGAGCTGATGGCAGCCAAAGCAGCAGAGCTCCAGTTTAAATGTGAAATGCAATAAGAAAAAAGGTGAAGACAATACAAAGGTTGGTCTTGTGAGTACACTTCCAGGCTTTTGTGTATATATTTAATAGACATATCATGTCAGTGCTATCTTTGGGTTATATTTAACTTAAATATTTGGAGGGGAAAAAAATCTGCAGGTTACTCTAGTCTTTAAGTTAGAGGAAAAAAATGCAGTATCGATATATTATTAGGTCGACAGTTTTGAACGGCTTCAGATGAAACTCTTAACTGACAATGAGACAACAGAACCTGCTTTGCAGCAAAGAACAAGACAAAGAGAAATGAAGCATTGTTCACTCTGACCTGACTTTACAAATAAAGCAAGTCTTCAGCAAACCTACAGGTTTTTTTTTCTTTTTTTGACGTAATCAAATAGCTTTTCCACAATATGCCCATATTTCAGTCAGGAAATGAGTCTTAATCTGTCATCTTGCCTCAGTGATATCAGTGTCATAATGACAATGTAAACATACTCCTTACTATGTTGCTTAAACTTTCTCCGTATGGATTATGGAGCATTTTGGTGTTGAAAGGTAAAGTAGCTGCTTAATGATGCTGCAGATAAATCCTTATGTTGTCTTAATTTAAGCTGAATTTGTCATCTTAATGCTGACGGGATGTGGCAGTTTTATTTATTTATATTTTTTTGAGTGATGCCTTCTGATACATCCTTCATGGTTTATGGGATTTTGTTTTTAACTTAGTTTTGGTTGTTGGATTAAACTTTTTCTGCTTGATTTTCTCAGATATATATCTTTTTTATATCACACAAGAAAACCATCTGAACCCACTGAGCACTTTATTTAATAAAGCAGAAAGCTCAATACTGAATTTAATAAAATTAATGACTATAAAAATATCCTAAGTCGTTACCATCTTTGCCAACATGCATTAACACAAAACGTCAGCCAGGAACATATTATTTAAAATTTTTAAAAATAAATATGAGGTAATATTGTAAAAGCCTCTCACCTTTTCTCCTTTGTTGCCACGCAAGCCTTTTGGACCCTGATTGAAGAATTGAAAAAAAAAAGAAGAAGAAAATCTAACAGATTGATTAGATATTTGTGTCACTTACAAAAAAAGTGAGAAGTTTCTCACAATATGACCAGGGCTTCCTTTAACACCTGCGGTTCCCCTTTCACCCTGAAAAGAAAACTCTCTGTAATTATCCCAAAAAGCACCGACTATGTCCAGTTAAACTACATAAACACATCAACAATAGAAGAAGAAACGATGCAGAGAGCTCACCTGTCTGCCTGGTGGACCAGGAACTCCTCTAGCACCGGGCTGACCTGGAATACCGTCACCCTGGTGAAATATTTGGTGCATTTGAGACGTTTTGTTTGCTCGATATATTTGTAATTTTAGTTTTTAGTAATAAAAAACACTGAAGGAATAACAATTTTAAAAAAAAGAGTAACATACAATGATAAACTAAAACAACTTACTGATGGTACTCTCACTAAGTCTATACTGACTTTTATTCTAGACATTTGGGGGCAGCAGTGACTGTGGGTGTTGGGCTTCATCTTGTCACCAGTAGGTTGCCGGTTCGAATCTCCGCCCAATCTGTCTCAGACGTAATGTCGTTGGGAAAAATACTTCTATTTTAAAAATAATTTTTCTTCAATACAAGGTATAAAAATGGGTTTTGTTCCATTTTATGCATTCAAACATGGAACATGTTCACAGACAGAATTGGAAGTGCATGTGAAAAGTAAATGCTAACTTTATGTTTTCTATGACATCGAGTATCAGCTGATGGGAATTCTGTGCAGGGAGTTCTTAAGACTTCAACAATGGAAATTCTAACTTTTGACTAAGAAATCAAACACGCCATAAACTTACTCATTATGTGTAAGACAAAAAAAACATTTTTAGGTCAGAGTTGTTACCTTTTCTCCTTTGACACCAGGTACTCCAGGAAGACCCTTCAAAGAGAACATGCTAAATTTGGTTCTGTTCAGGCAATCAGACGAAACAGTATGAAAAGGCTAAAATGTTCCTTAAAACAGTGGTGATTTTACATGAAAACAAAAACTATAAAGGTAGACATTCAACGTTCATCCTTCCAATGAGAAATTTTCTCATATTAATGTTTCATCTTGTTTAAATAAAGTGATTTGATAGCCCTTAAACAAGCAAGGTTGCACAGAATGAATGTGTTTCTACCTAAAACCAAATGCAAGGACAAGTCTTTGTCTGAAATAACATCACTGAGATGATTCTTGTTGCCATCTGCCAGTCTTCAAAACCACTCAAAGGAAAGTTTGCCCCAGTCTTCACTTTTAGCTGGAAAATGTTTGAGAAGTTTCTTGACTGTTTAAAGTCACTGCATAGAATCCAAATGAGATGAAGATGAAGATCTAGGTCTTGACTGCCCAGGATGTAACATTTCCCAAAGTGCAACATTTCCAGCTCCCTGCTTTTCTGTATTTTTTTGTTTTGTTTTTTAAACTACTTTTAGCATCTTCTGAACTTTTTAAATTCCTAAATATCATCCCCCAAAGTCTTTAATGAATGTTTTGTCAGCTTTAATTGTGCAGTTATACAACTTTAATTTTTTGTTATTGTTAAAATTGATTTTTAAAAAATCACAACTGATAAACATGTTTGTTTGTTTGCAATGACTAAAATTAACGTAAAAGAGAGAAATTAAAAAAAGGAAAGTTTCTTCATACATCAGGTCCTGGTGCACCTCTAGGTCCTGGAGGTCCAGTCAATCCATTCTTCCCTCTTTTACCCCGTTCACCCTACAACAACACACAACGCTTTAACAGAATAACTCTTTCCATATTTTCTGTATTTTTCTATGTTTGAGCTAATTTCATTCCGGAATGAAAGAGAATATTGGATTTCTCTGAAGTGTTTTTGAAGCTTAATATATAATTGTTTACCTCTCTGCCTGGCTCTCCTGTATCTCCAGGAGGCCCCTTGAGTCCTGGGATACCCTGTATTCCTGCATTTCCATTAATACCCTGGATGCCCTGCGCTCCTGGAGGTCCTGGCTCACCTGGCTCACCCTGAGGCGACAATTTGAGGCGTGTTAAAAATGCTGAGAAGAACTGAAAGTTTGGAAGACAAGCACTCAGGTAGGCCCTTGTTCCATGTAATGTGATTATTCGGCTCTTTTATCACATTTGAATAATTGCTTTCGGTTCAAGTCGTTCTCGCAAAGGAAAAGCTCAAGCACAGATTTAAATGCGGGAGTGAGTCACAGGACCAATTAATTCCCTGAATTAAAACTGCAATGAGAAACAAAGTCAATTAAAATTAATGTTAAAGAAACCAATCTGCAGGGACTGATTGGTTTTCCAAGAATTTCTAAGTAAGCTATCAGTTAATTGTTGGTATAATATTTGTTTGTTTTCTATTTAATAAGGAGTGAAATTTTACCTTTTGTCCTGGGGGACCAGCTTGGCCCTCTGGCCCTCTATAACCAATACCTGGCTCACCCTAAAAAAAAAAAAAAATTTAAAAAAAAGTCAGGTGAATATGTATCATCTAAACATAGTCGGCTACCATTTTTAACAACTTTACCTTTTGTCCTTTTTCACCAATTTCCCCCTAAGAAATGTCATCAGAACATCATGGTTAGGGAAATAAATTGGAGGGTAACTTTTATACAGTAGCCAAATAAGCAAACGCAGAGGAATTTCACATAAAAAAAACAAGGGTTGTCAGCATGTTTAACAAGGGGAATTATTAATGCCTGCTTTAATCTCTCTCAGAGTCATACAGAAGTAGAGCAGAGGAGACATCAAAGGCCTGGATTCAAATGGCGTTACTGACAGGCGAGACGGGAGAGACGCTCTCCCCGAGCTCCGATGTCATTTACTGATGCCGTGTGGATCGGCAGCGGGGCAGCCATGATCATTTTATGAACTGGTGGCACATTTCATTCAGCAAATGTTGACCTTGCTTCATGCTCCCATGATGATGACAACATGGGATTTCAGTGTAATCTGTGTGATAATAACAATGACTCAGTCAATCGTAACCGAGAACTACGGTGCCTTGAAAACTATACACTCCCCCTTGAAAGGGAGAGTAAATAGAATTTCAACATTTTATTTACTCTTCTAGTTGTACAATACTTGGTGCTGGTCCGTCACATAAAATCCTAAAGAAATGGATTTGTGGTTGTAGTTGTAATGTTACAAAATGTGTTTTTAAGGCTCTCTGTCTTGACATTTCTGTGGTTACAATTAAACCTTGTTAATTTGAATCAATAAAAACACTACCGTTGTATGTTTTAAAGAAAGCCAATGCGTTATTAATTAGACCATCTCTGTGGTTGCAGGAAGGGCAGTGATGGCTCTTTAAATTGGTCTTGATTAAAATATCCCTAACAGCCACCTGATGAACTGTCATTTTTCTTTTACATAATGTCAATCAACAGAACATTCATGCGGTTAGTAATCAGAAAATAGAAAAGTCGCTTGAGGGAACAGGAAGCAGTTTTCTGCAGGATGCAGCTGAACTCTGTCTCACATTATTGGTCGATCACAACGATCAGGCAAAAGACAAAACAGAACCACAAACTAAATCAAAAGGATGTTTTCTAGAACGTTTTCATAATGTTTTATTTTCACTGATCTTCAGATGACTGAATATCCACAGTCATTTTTCATATGAGCGACAATTTAATACGAATCAATGGAGGTTTAATGTAAACAGCAGAGGCATTTGCCCACAAAGCTAAACTTTTTTAGAATGCACCGTTGCATCATTTTGATTGCACTGCTTAAACATTCCCAAATAATCATCAGAATGTTTTAATTTCAGGCCTCAAATTATGATTTTAAAGTGTTCTTGCAGAAAAATACAACAAAATGTGCACAGGGTCAAAGTTATGCATATAGTTTTAAACTTTGCTGCTATGTTGAGTGGAAAAGGTCAATTAACTCATCAGAATTCAAAATTTATGATTTTGAACCAGCTTCACTTTTAAACCTGTAAGACTGGGACACATCTAAGTATTTATACATTATGTGTTGTATTATAGGTTATCCTTAACGTCGTTTTAATCTTAAAATAAACCAGTAGTCACCTTTGGTCCAGGTTTTCCATTCTCACCTGGCTGCCCCTGTCACAGAAATGATTCAATTTAATGGATCGATGTAAAGTATTAACTAAATGTTTTCATTTTAAACATACACAACACATTCAAAATTCAGAAAAGTACATGCACTGTGTTGGCAAATGAGTCATCTGATGTTGCTACAATCTGCACAGATTCTGAAACTCCAGCAATAGGACTGAACAATTTCAAGAAAATATTTGTTATGCTATTGTTAAAAATTACAATCATGTAACCGATTATGATTTACCCCATTTTCCTGAAAAACCAAGAGGAACTGGAGTCCATCCACCTGGCTAAATATTTATCCGCATGCAGTGTCAATGCCTGACACACACAGTGAATGTACCCAACTAAATATCGCCTTCAAGCAATGCTCTGCAATTAAAATATCACTACTGGGACTTAATATATTGTGCAGGAAACTGAGGAAATTATTTTGATCGTTAATTAGATTAATTACATTAACCAGTTGAGCAACAAATTAGATAGTTGAAGTAAAATTGAGATTGTTGGTCTAGAAACAATCTGATGTTTTGCTTCAACTGTTTTTTCTTTATTAATGTTTAACAGGTGAAATTTTTGATTGAGAAGCACGCCTCATTTGAATCATTAGTGTGAACATCATCTGTTGCATCTTGATTAAACATAAAAAGAGTCCAATCCTTATTGTATGTGGCCCATAAACTTTGTCACATTTTGTGATAAAATAATGTTTAATGGGATGAATTTCCACAAATGACTACTTTTACACAAACTTTTCCTATTATTCGCAGAGTGAATATATTAGTATACTTAGGTGAGTCACCTTTGGGTTTTTACCTTCAGAAAAAAGTACTGTGGAGGATATGGGTATGGCTGTCCAGTTTCTTCACTGTAACCTCCCCCTCTTTCCATCTCCACCCTCTGCCTTTCCCACTCCTCCCTCTCCCTCTCAAAGTCTCTCTCCGCTTCCTGCTCTGTTCTCTCCCCCTCCACATCTTTCTCCCCTTCCATCTTTTCTCTCTCCGTCTCACGTTCGGCCTCCCTCTCCTTCTCCAGCTCTTCCCTTTCCCTCTCCATTTCCAGCCTCTCCTTCTCTCTCTGCCTCTCCAGCTCCTCTTCGGTTTCTCTCTCGCGATCAACATCTTCCTCCGTCTCCCAGTCGTAGTCGCCACTCCTCTCCTCCTCCACCTCGTAGACTGGATCAGGGTCAGCATCTGGTTCTGCTACAGTTACTCCTTCAGTCAGATCATCTGCTCCAAACATTATCTCTCCATTTGCATCACTGTATATCTCTTTCTCTCCCATTTTTTGCCTCTCCCTACTTGCATGTGCCTGAGCGTTGAGCTTTCGTCTCTAGAAAAGCAGAAAGCAATGTATTTATAAGTAAAAGTAATTCAGAAACCCGTCAAGAGTGTGTTTTGTGCCTTGCTGATCACACACTTACCCTCCAGCTGCTGTAACCTTGCGCTCCAGAGGACGGATTCTGGAAGTAAAATAGGTGGGAAATCTTATTCTCGTTCCACAGTGACCAGGAAATTGCATTTTCATGTTTGAAACTATGAATTTTTTAAAGGAAGAACAAGATGAGAAAATTACTTCTTGCATTTCCTTCATCCGAATTCTTCCACCTGGAGCACCTGGAATAAATACCTGCAATGCAAAGCCATTGCTGTTGTTCAACTATTAATAACTTTCATTTATCTTTTATTTCTTTGTACAAAACCAGCTGAAACTTACGGTTGAGTCATACCAAAAGGTGTCTCTTTTCACTCTGGTTCGAGGTTGAGGTGCCTGTAATGTGACCAAAACCTTTAATAAGCAAACTTCATATTGTAATGATAATGTGCAGTCATGTGAAAAAATAAATCAGTGCACTTCATTTAATATTCAGTTCATTATTCAGAAATGTTCACAATTCATTTTTGTTATTTTTGGAAAAGAAAATTTTGCAAATAAAAAATGAAGCTCGTTTCACGTTTCAGCTGAGAAGTTTGAGGATTTTCCTGCATGTTTCCAGTCACCCCACAGCATCTCAATGGGATCAAAACATTCAGCTTCGACTTGGCCCATAAATTTACTTTTCCCAATTAGTCAGTCAAGCTTTGGTAGATTTACTGTTATGATTTTGGGTTAACGACAACTTCCAGGATCCAGTTCTGCTGCATCTTAAATTTTTCCTCCTTTTGTACAGCTGGCCTCGTATTTTTTTCCTCAAGGACAATGCATGTTTGAATTCATTGAGGTCGTAAAGCACGGCAAGTTTAACGCTGTGCTTCACAGCTTTTAAGATGTTCTTTTTCTAGAAAGTTGTAGGTAGTCTCCATACTTCTGTTGTCCAAATGATTAAATTCTAGGCTCGTCTATCCAAAGAACATGATTCCAGGAGCACTGGCATCTGTCTGGAAAACTTTAATGTGGCCCAATAAAACCTAGTCTACATGGAAATGAAAATGAACAGATACCTACAAAAAAAATTTAGTTGATTTTTGTGTTTGGTAGATGAAGCATTTGGACTTGTTGTTGTTTTTATGTGCGTGGTGGATTTTGATAATAATCAAAGTAAAAAAGACACAGACTGGCTCATAGTATTAAACATTTTTACTTAAAAATACATGCACATGGATGTTAAAAACACACAAAGTAATGACAACTTTCACCAGTGGAAACAGTGCTGAATCTATCTACAGAACGGCTCAAAACACACTTAATGTCATTTTTATTTAAACACTTTTGAAAATTAGAGAAGCAACTTTTTTCCCGTTTTAATAAATATATATATATATATATTTTTTTTAAATTCTGAAATAAAAGATAGTAGATGAAATTGTCAGCGCATGGTAAAGAGAAAACTAAATTACTAAAAGCCATTGGAACAAATCAATTTGGAGTCTAAAAAGGCCAAGAAAGGGAGGCTGTGCTGGATTAACTGAATAGACATGAAGTTTTCTTCACTAAAATGTTCTTTTTCAAAAATAGACCTTTTTTAAGGCCATAGATTTGGATCATTATCTCTGTATGGAAAGGAGTCCCCGCTTGTGAAATGTTGCTCAGGTTCAGGAATCTTCACCAGTGACTAGTTTTATAGTATGTAGTCTCTGGGGAATTAAGAGATTTCCTGTTTAAAAAAAATGAGAGAGAGAGAGGTATTAAAAGTAACTCAGGATTTTTTTAACCAAATATAATAAGATATAAAAATTCTATAAGCTCTATATTTTACAGTTTTGTGCCATTTCTATGTCAAGCAAGCTTTAAAAAAATTACTCTAAATGCATGCTGCTCAAAAATGCTATCTTGTCCCATGGCAAACGTTTGTGCATCGTTATTGAATACATAGATATGTGCACTGTTTAAACTGGTGAAATGTTTAGAACAAAGCATGATGCCAGCAATCCCACATGCCTCTTTGGTGTTAGTATCTAGCAAAATCAAGTTTTTCACATTTTGTCATGTTAGAAAACACAAACCACCAATGTATATTTATTCAGATCTATGTGGAGGCAATGACACAAAGCAGCACATAATAATGAAGTGCAAGAAAACAAAGAATTTTTTAAAATCTTTGTTTGCTTTTTAAAAAAAAAAAATACTGATGTGTTCCTTGGTCTTCCTGATGCTAGATTTCAAACCAATAAACTCTATATACTAATTAAGTAACTGCTAAATGTATTTTGTTGCATTTAAGTTTATTTTATTTCAAAAAATAAAAAATTCTGCACTTTTCACTTTTACTTTTAGTGTGCCTTCCACTTCACAATGACCCACTACTTTCGGTGGTCCATTACATAAAATCTAAATAAATGACATTGGTTTATAAAAATGTCAAATGTTCAAGCAGCACAAATAGTTTTGTAAATCATTGTATGAAGGAAAGTTTTGCATTCCAAGGCATGCAAAGATTGAAGAAACATCCAGGTGAAATATAAGTTGATAAGATTTAAAATAGAAATCGTACCTTCTCTGATTCTCCTGTTGCTACCGGAGGAGTGGGCAGTGTCACCTCATCCTGGTTGTACAAGCAGAACAAACTTAAAATTTGGATGTGAATGCAACAGCACAAAAGTGAAGCACCATACTGAGTAAAAATGTTGCAATTAGAACTAAAAAGGCCCACACCATTCAAGCCCAAAAGCCTATTTTGCAATTTAAGCAAAAGTAAGTCGCATCAGAATCTAATCGATCCTAATTTGTCCATTTTCCTTCCCAACTGTAGGTTTTATGTAATGCTTCTGAGAAACAGATTCTTAAATAGAAATCCCTTTTAACCGCTCCCTGCTCTGTGGAGGACAAGAATAAACAATGAAACAGCGAGCTTCCCTCCTTACCTCATCTACACTATCCAGAGATGGAGAAGAAGGTGACGTGGTTGTTGTGATAATCTGAGAAGAACAAAATCAAAAAGGAGCATTACAAACATGCTTTCATTTCAATCCCTCTCAGGTATAAAGAAATAAGATGCAACAGAGCATCATCCTGTAACTGGTGGCTGCAGAGTGCAGAAAATATATAGCTGTGATAAATGTAAAGTTTTGATGTGTAGCATGCTGAGAAAGGCAAAGAGTGTATCGAGTAAATGAGAGAGAAGGTCAAAGAACAGGAAGTGCTTTTGTTTATATCGTCAACTGGAAGTAACCTTGCAATGATGCAATAGCCCAAGTGAATGGCAACTTGCTTTCATTTCTGATTACATGAGACGGAGAGATTAAGAGACTCAAGTCCTAGAACACAAGTACAAGTCAAGTCACAAGTCTTTAGGGCCGAATTCTAAGTCAAGTCATTCTACACTCTAAGATACAGAGACATGCAACCATTCATCCACAATAGTAGAAGGAGGTAATTTAAAGTCAATACATGGAATTCTTTAAGAGATAGCAACAGCAATACAAGAGATCCAGACTGCTTAAACTTTCATATTTTGTCACATTAAATTCAGGAGGTTCAATGTATTTTATTGACATTTTAGTCAGACAAATAAAAAGTAGCACTGGTAGTAGCTAGGATTTGCAAGAAGAGAGCCATTGTTGAAAGTCCTGCTGAGGTCTCCCACAAGCTATGTAAGGGACAAAGAAAATATTTGGAATAAGCGTTCTTTTCAGATGAGACCATACTTGACCGTTTTGCTGCACATGTCAAAAAACTAAAGGGTATCATCCTTTTTAGATTCCCAATGTGAAGCATGATAGTGGCAGCATCATATTACGGTGATGCCTTTCTTCAGCAAGATCAGGGAAGTTGACTAGAGTTGGTGGGAAGACAGATGATAAATGCAGGGAAAAAAACTATTAGATTCAGCAGGAAACTGCTGCAGAAATGAACCTTCCAGCAGGACTCAATGTACAGACAGAATGGCTCAATTAAAGTCCAGACTAAGTATTGAAATTTGATGTTTATGGCTGATTTTCATCCAATTTGATTGAAGTTGAGCAACTTTTAAAAGAACAAGTAAAAACTTTGCAGATGTGCAAAGTTGGTACAGATCTACTTCTGAACAGTTCGAGCAGTCATTGCAGCAGAATGGCTTCTGCAGAGCTTTCACTCAGGTGAAGCTTTCACTTATCACATTTTTATTTAACACTGGAAGTACCAGAGAAAGGTCATTTAACATTTCTACCTTTGGACCCCAGAGATGGGTCGATTGACCTGAAGGATTTTTATTTAGCAGGTGCTTTTGTTCTGTAAATAAGGCCATTACCTTATAAGTACCCTGTTAATGGCCTCAACGCATCTCACAGTTGCACAATTGTTCCTTAAACTTAGACTTAGACTGACTTTATTGTCATTTTGCATGCACAAGGTGTATACAGAACGAAATTTTGTTGCATACGGCTCAGGACAATGTTTGAGGTTCCAATGTTGTGAGGTTACTCCAGAGTAAAATAAAATACAGTATAAAATATGAATATAAATCTAAATATAAAATATAAAGTGCAGGACTGACAGTAAAATAGAAGTTATTTAGCTCTGTACATGTGCAAGGTATAAAGTGGAGACCAGTTTTTGAGTGCAGTCCAGTTAAGAGCTCAGCAGTCTGATGGCAAGTAGGAAAAAGCTGTTTCGGAACCAGGTGGACCTGCACCGGATGCTGCAGAACCTCTTTCCAGAGGGCAGCAGGGAGAACAGTCCATGGTGAGGGTGTGAGGGGTCACTGATGATGTTTCGACCTCAGGACACGCATCCTGCATCGATGGTTGACCTGACACTTTGCCCTTTTGCCTGAGCTGGGTGTGGAAGGTTGTTGCCGAAGCAGTTTCTCCTTGTGTGCCTTCTTCTCACTCACATGAGAGTTACCGAACTCTTTTGCAAGCTCAACCAGGAAGTCCACCCGTCTCTCCTGCACCCCAATGCATGCCTGATAAATGTTTCCATGTTTGTCAGGTTTGCTGACCAGCTGTCACATAGTGATGGAACCTTAGTCACCCCCCGCAAGATTATGACTGAAATAAATGCCATTAGTTCTTGTGAACTAAATAGGTGAAGCAGTCACCTATTTATCCTCCACAGCACAAAAGGCTGCATGCAAATTTGCATGTGCAAAGTCTCCCAGATTTCTTTTGCTTACACTTTTTGCATGATTTTTTTGAGGTGGATCAACACAATTAATTTGGTTAGTTTATTTCTAAACTGTCATTTTAAACCCACTTAGCTTTATTTAAAAGAAAAACATTACTAATTTCTTTTAGAAAAACCTTTGCATATTTCTTGAAACAAATTGTATGTTTTGCAAACTCTATGTAGATTTGGCAAAATGACCTGGATAATGCAGCACAACATCATGGATCAGCTGCAAAAGGTCACATCTCTCCAAAAACACTTCATGTATGCTTCAAAACTAAACTGAAGAGCATTACCTACAGGAGATCTGATCTCCTGTAGGTATCATAGATACCCACCCCCAACATGGACTATTCACACTCCTACCTTCTGGCCTGATGGTCAATGGCCACATTTACAATTGAAGAAGGGATGCTAATTTGAGCCATCAGAGTCGTCAGTTTGGACTCAGGGTCTTTTGACCCTGTTTCGGTAAGTCAGGGGAGAGGTCGAAAACCCTGGTACTCCCAATCACTTTCCTTTCACTAATTGTGTAATATGTTGAGTTGATCCATCACACATTACCCAAGGAACACCCAGAGCGATATCTGGTGGTAACGTGGCAAAATGTAAAAAAAAAAAAAAAAAAAAAGTTCAGGGAGTTTCAATGCTTTGCACAAAATATTTTTGCCAACACACTTGTTTTTTTGACTGGCCTTCTTGCAAGAGTTGAAAAACTTTTTAGAGAGCAAACTAACCTTCTCTGAATAACACTCAGGGGACATTCCTCAACTACATCAGAGGGAAAAACAAAATAATATATGCCTATATGGGGATTTTCTTTGGGACAAAAAGATAACTTTAATTTTATGGATGTGTCCTTGTGCATGCTGACCAAGCTAAAACAACACAGTATGCTATCCATAATGAGTAGTTACCTGTGCATCGGTTTCTCTGACGGTGGGTAGAGGACGACTGGAGGTTTCAAACGGGTCTGGACTTTGTGTGAATAGCGTATCCTCCTTATAAAGATGATTATAATAACATAATTAAATTTAAGAGTTATATCGTTACAATGGCTTTTGTCTATTGTTTCAATAGACAAATAGACAAAACTAAAGACAAAAGTCCTTCGTTTTCATCTGCAGGACTTGGGAATTAATCTATTTAGACTTCAAGCCGCATTCAAAAAAGCATTGAGCATATTTTGCATTAAAAATGAATCATAACATTTATACCCAGTCTAGCTGACATAGATGAGAGCATTCTGTTTGAAGCAAATTTACCTCTCTCTTCTCTGTCCTCTCCAGAGAGACTGCAGGTTCGTCTGGGAAAAGTTCTTCCTATTTCAAAGAAAGAAACAAAAAATTTTTCATCATAACTTTTAAACATGCACACCTTTGGTGCAAAATATACACAGCAGATGCAGCGAGCTGCACTGCAACTAATTCAACCCTAATGATTAAATTCAGGTAGTGGGTGTGTCATTAATCAGCGCTTTCCAGTATTTGTGTGGGCACAGATATTTTTGAGTCCCCAGAAATAACCGGAGGGGGGAAAAAAGCCTCTTTATATCCTCTGAGCTTGAAACTGTAAAATAATTCACATCATCAACATCACATTTAAGAGAAAGTTTCCAACTGAACCGAGACTGAATTACTAATTTTGTTCAACCACTGCCTACCTCGTATTCATAAGTATATTCTTCATCGTCATAGAAGTCCTCATTTTCCTCTTCCTTTTGCTTGTGCTCATTATTCATCTTAAGAGAAAAAAAGCAATTAGCAACATTTACATCAGTTGTGTGATTGAGAACAAAGCCAAGAAATTGCAAAGCAACCGACCGATTAAGTCGACATTTTAATTGGGAGCACATAGATATTAAAACAGATACATGCTCCATATCATATAGGCACCATTCATGAAACCTACTGTTAATTGAGGGTGTTATAACTAGAATTAGTTATTTAGTTCTAGTTTATTAAAATGTAGTTAAAAGAGCTGTTATTTCTTGTCAGATTATGTTATGTCATGTTAGAATTGCGAAGGAGTTCGTTTAGTAGTTGGAGAAGTGTTAGTTGACATTAGGGGTGTAACAATTCATTCGGCTCACGAGACGGAATAATGCAGCATACCGCGCTTACGGCAAGACAACAAGATGACGCTAACAATATTTTTGGGAACGTAATTAAAAAAAAATCAAAGTACAGCCTCTTAAAGTTTAGAAATGGTTATTTGCCACCAACAGCCCATACTTCCCTGACCAGCTGCAGTGAACATAAATAGTTTTAATGTTGTTTTTTTTTAATTAATACCTTTCAGACAAAATAAACGTCTCACTATAAAATCAGACGACACTAATTCTCAAGATTTCATCTCATGTTTTGCATCTATAGAATCTGGCAAAAGATTAGATGCATGGTTTTCAAGTTGCTGACTGAAAACAGACCAATGCATTTCCTTTCATTAAATTTTATGTCACATCCACTGAGGGTTGTTGGATGAATGTCATGGACAAGCTTCTCCTTTTGCTGGACACAAAGAAAGTAAACTATTATCTGAGACTTTAAGGGTGATAAAATTGCAAACTGCCACAGCTGGCTTTGACTTGGCTGATAATATACAGTAGTTTGCATCATCAGTTACACCCCTAATTTCTTTGTTTTTGGTCAGTTTAAATGAAAAGGTAAGTTCAGTTTCCATGTTTAGTTTGACACCCGTTAAGAACATTTACCAGGCCTTGTCTCTGCCTCTTATGTCGTCCTTTATTTCCTTTGCCCTGGTTAAGAAGTCAACAGTCAGAGAGAAAAGAAAAAAAAGATAAACGTTTCTGATTTTGGTAAAATTATGGTTGATAAGTTAAGTGATATTAACAGCAACTAAGAAGTTAATGATTATCAAGGTGAATACAAAAAATATTCAAGACATAATCCAACATTTATTTATTTGAATCACACCACTGGCTTCATGTTTTAGCTCAATGATTTTCTTCTCCATTTATTCAGAGGAATTTTGACAAAGAAATAATTCATTTGATGCAAAGTTATTGAGACAAAAATCCACCTACAAATATGTTTGTGGCTAATTGAAGTCAAACCGTTCATTACTGTTAAACAAGAGTTATTGCAAAGTGAAGTACTGATGTTGCTAAAGCTTTTTAGCGGCAAAAAGAAAATATATATGTATAGGGACTGCATTATATCGACTGCCAAAATTTTTTTCTTCAGTTATATTTTCGGGGTTAAGAATATCTTTCAGGTTAAACTTTTTTCACTGCATATATCTCAGTGACCAATTCCTGCTCACGTCTGCAACACCACCAACATTAACTTGCAACGAGATGTCAAGATTAAATCTTTACATGTCTTCAAAAGTTGATTTGAATATTTTTATTGGATACACATCATTATGTTTTGTGTAGAATGAGTTAAAACATGAAAGGCAAGTGTGCACCATTAAATATGTGCATTAAATTAAACTGAGTAGTGTTATGTATTTTATGTATATTCAAAGTGTATTAATGAGAAAGCTACGGCAGCTTTACTTTCCCATGTTCCCTGTTCTTCTTCTTTGGTGCAGAGTTCTTCTTCAGTGGGTCATCCTGTGTGAGGAGAACAGTCTCCAGCACAGTTTCAGGCAACGCTGAGACCATCTAGAGACACATTTACTAAATTTCAACAGAAATTATGGATAATTTTTTATTATTATCAAATTGCATTTTGATATTACTTTAATTCAATATTTAAGGTAGATTTTAGAATTCTAATTATAGAGTGATTTACAGATAGCCGATTAATTAAATTATTGAACTGAATAATATTTAACCATAAAGAACAAAAATGACAGAAAACAGAATAACAGCCAGTCACACCCCAAAGCAGCATTAAAATATGAAATTCCAAAGAATGCTGAGAATATTAGGAGTTCCTACCTCCTCAACATTGGTATAGTTTAAGGTAGAATTGACCAGAGTCAGATTTATTTTGAGTGAAGACACTTTGTCCCCATCCCAGTCTTCTTCCTCTGTCCCTTTGGATCCCTTTAATTTGGTGAGTTTCTTCTCTCCGTTCACTGTAGTCATGGTCCAAAGCGTTGGACCCTCTGCGGTTTCAATCAAAGGACCCTTCAGAAAAAACAAAATGAAAGACGGTCAGAATGTATGTAATTGGAGAGATAAAAGGGCTCCAGCACATTTCAGTACTACTGCATGTTAATCATGTTAATGGCAACAAAAAGCATGTTGTCAATGTGGAACATATCATGGTTCATTTAATGAAATCTCAGTGGAAATGTATTTATATATCTAGACCTGCAGCTACTGTTGAGTGTGTGTGATAAAGAGAACTCCCATTGTTCTAAATGGTGGATTTGGTTCTTGTTTTGAAGAATCTCTGAAATTATGTTTTCATCTTTCCACCCTGGAAAAAGAAGGGTTTAAATCCACAAGTAATATCACACTCATGCCTAAAGGCAGTGAATGTAAACTTAACACAGAAACTTGTAGTTTTTCTAATTTTATAAGGAAAATAACTTAGTATTTGTTTATCATTACCAAGTTGAATACTTACAGCTGACAGAGGATCACGCAGCTGGCCCTCTAAATGTTTGTCCTCATCATCTAATGCTATCAGTGGCTTGCTGGTGAGGTCAAATTTCAAAGAACTCTAAAAAAAAAAACAACAAAAAACCAAACAAAACAATATTTCTTCACAATGTTACATCATGACTGATTTGATTAGCAAAACAAAATTCTTACATATGAAATATAAAGACACCGAAAGACTAAAAAAGCTGAATTTAAGAGTAATAGAAAAGAATAGAGAGACTGAATATTATTTGAATCTTTCCTATGTCCTTTTGCATTTGATTTTCTTTACAGCCTCAACATGTTTTGGATATAATGTTGAGTTGTTTATATTACATTTCCATTATTCCTGTCCAGGCTGTATAGAAGCCTCTTGGGGAATGAGCAGGAAATATCCAGATTGACATTACGTACAGTGTACTCAGTGATGACATTGGAGGTCTGAGTATCAGTTTTTTCTTTTTTCTTGGATGTAGTGAGCACTTGGAGCAGTTCCTCTACACCATCCTGCAGCAGCCTGTCAATCAAAGCCTTCAACAAAGGCAGCTGTGGGGGGAAAAAAAGTGCTTTGTTTACAATGGATGATGTGCCATCACACCGCTAAAAATTTCATAGACTTATAAGGTCAAAGCTTACCCTTATTCCAAAGTTTTCAAACATTTCTTCAATGTCCTAAAATGGAGGCAAAATATTTTCAGTGACTCAATCGCATAAACCCAGAGAATGTGTCCCAGAGGAGGAATCACAACGTCATGTGTTCAACCTTCATTTCCAGAGTCTTTCCAGAAGCGCCAGCATTCCCCTGTACAGATATGGATGTTTATAAAGCGCACAATATGGCAGTTTCCATTTCCATGTTTTTCACATATAAATCATCAGTAACTACCTTTTCACCTTTCAGGCCTTGCTCTCCTTTTTCACCCTGAAAAATATGACAAACAAAGCATCAAGCACATATTTCCGCCTAACCCGAACCATCCTCAATGAACAGTCATACAATCTTACCTTCATTCCTGGTGCACCCTACACACAGAAACAGAGAAGCAAGACATTTTGAGCATGCATCTAATATGCATGACATCAAGCTTACAATGTTGTTTTTATTTTCCACAGCCAGTTTCAACCTAAGGTAAAGTACAATGCAGCCATCGCTCATCGACGATTTAGATTCTATCCAGGCAATGCATGAATTATGCCAAGCGGCAGCAGAAATGACGTGCAATTATTTATGAGCTCCCCATGCTGTATGCAGAAAGATGTTGTGTATATAGAAATAGTAAACTCACAGTAGCTCCTGGTGGACCCATTGGGATTGGAAATGCCTGCCGAATGTCGTCAATTGTGGCGCCCTGAACAAAGATAGCTCCACTTAAATTAGTAAATAGTCATAAGTGGCTTTTCCTACATGTCCTATATATAAAAACTGGGGGAGTATTATTGGTATTATGGAAGCCACTGTGTGTCGAAAATTGGCAACAAAATTGATTTGCTAATTTGTTTTTCAAAGTTAACTGCATATAAATTGCTCCATCTGAGGCACATACAACAATAACTTCTTTAAATGTTGCAGAAAAAGTATGTTTTCATATATTCTTCCTTACAAACATCATTGCTAACCATACATAGAAAGTTCCTGATTTTTAATATTGTTTTTAATCCTTGCATACTTAGAAATTAGTAAGGTTTACAACACATAAAAAAACACCTAATAGTGCAAATGAAATGCTAAACTTTTAAAGAAATTGCTACACATAGAATAAAACAATAATGTAAATCAAGGTACCGTGATTGTCTATTTAAAAACATAATCGCTGTTTGTTTTTGGATGGGATTGAATGCTCAAGAATTGTTGAAGACTTTTCTACTTATAGTTTAAAAAATATATGAAATATTTGAACAAGAAAATCTATTTTACCTCACACTGCATCAATACACCCACAGTTAGGTAAAAGCAAGGTAAAACAAAGAATTAAATGAAACATGATGGAGCACAGTTCTAACTGAATCCCTCACTGTTAACCACTTAAAAGGCCTCACAAATCAGACATCTGCTTCCGGGTTAAGATATGACAATGAAAGCATGGCTTTATTTCTACCTCAGTCGTGACTAGCACCTGCCTACCAGGCGAACCTGGAGGCCCTGGTTCCCCTTTACTTCCATCTTTCCCCTTTAAAAAAGAAAAACAATTAGTTGGAACATCAGTTTAAAGGTGACAGAATAATGTTTTTGTCACCTTCAAAACGACTCACATTAACACCAGGATCCCCTTTGTCGCCCTTAAATTTAGAGGAAAATTAACACTTTTCCAAAACAATAAAACAGCACCAAAATTGTTACTTTGAAGTATGAAGTACCTTTTTTCCATCCTCTCCTTTGAACCCATTTTCTCCCTGTGAGTAAAAACAATTTGAACTTTTTGAAGTTCATGGGGAAAGATACATAAAATATGGAGTAAGACTGTCATAAATGCAGCTTGCATTTCTCACATCCTTTCCAGACAGGCCTCTCTTCCCATCAATGCCTGGTCTCCCCTGAAACAAAACCAAAAAAGTTAAAATAGAATTCTACATTTGGATTGAACTGAACCCTTTTTGTTAAGAAAAGGCCATCATGCCCTGAGATTACACTAGCTGTTAACTGAAGAAACATGCAATCGGTACGTGAACCTAATTTGACCACAATAGCTTCATCTGGAGGTATTTAAAATGATACTCACTGGAGTTCCTGGTAATCCAGGCATTCCAGCAATTCCTTGTTCTCCTCTCTGTTCATTGACACACACACACGCACAACTTCTTTTAAACTTGCTTAATCATAGAGAATATGATTAAATAAACCTAACACACACTAAGATTCTCTGAGCTGCACCATAACATGCACCAATTCTGCACAAAAAAATATGACATTGTTTCTGAGTGATGTGTTGATGGCATAGTGGTAAGGGAGCACTTGACTTAGACTCGCTTATCAGTTCATCACCCGTCAACACAAGAGAAACACCTAAAATCTAAACCGTATCAGAATCAGTCAGAGCTTTATCCAAGCTTCCAGTTTTCTGTAACATGATTTGTAGTTTACAATTTATTGTCCACTAAGCACCTGAAACTAAATCTGACTAAATGTTTCCAATTCTAAATTAGTTACTTAAACAACAATTATTGTGTTTGCTAAATGTCAGAATGAGATAATAAAAAAAAGAAACATGTTTTTCCCCAAATCAGGAGTTTATATGCATTTTCTGGCATTATTGCTTCAGTACTTTGGGTCAAAGGTAACAGATTCAGATTTGCAGGCCCCCTTGCTCAAGAACACTCTTTTCAATGCTGCACCAAAATTTTCTCAGCACCGGAGTCAGGACTCTGTGACAGCTTCCCCAAAACATTTAATTTTGTTGCGATAATGGTATTTATCTATTTGGTAAACCCATCTGTCATGATCAATGGGTCTTTTTGTTTTTGGCTTAAGTTTTGGTTCAGTTCTGTCATGTTCATTGAATGTAAACTTAATTTATAGAAAGTAAAACAAAAAAAATCTTTATCGTTCTGTCATTCACCAAAGATTTAATTAATTTATGTAATCCTAACTGAAAAGTTTACTCTTACTTAATGTCAGCAAGAAAAATAACAGTCTTCTTATACAGATTCTCCAAGTATCTGGTTTGAACTGTACATACAACTTCAGGGTTTCTTAAACACAACTTCTGTAGGGTTCACCAAGTTTGATTTACTACAATTTAAAGACAATGCAACACCAAACACAATACAGTTTAATTCCCATTTCATGGTCATACACACCAGAATATTACAGTATTATAGAAATTTAATGGGAATATTATGAACAACAATTATGTATCATTAGACCACATCTTTCCTCTCCTTTGCAGCATCTTATAAGAATAGTTTCTAATGATAAAATTAATCTCATTATCACAATCTGGACCTGAATAAGTAACAGTAAATTGATGGCTAATTACACAATTTAGATATTAAATTATGTAAATCACATAAAAAAGCTGCCCATTAAAAATAGATTAAGATTGTAGTTCATATAGCATATAGTAGGGTTAGTGTTGTTGCAGCTGACTTGATTGTGCCGAGTGAAACCTCTTCAGCCTGCAGCACTTCTACCTCCTGAAGTGTCTATAGATGCATACATGCATAGAGCTCACAAAAACGTTTTATAAAGCAGACATCTTTCCACTATGTGTGGATTGGTCACATGTTAGTTGCTAAACATCTTTCTGTGCATCTAGAAACAATTTTGTACCAATTTGAGAGCTACTTAAAGGAACCATTTATTGTATTTTGTATGTACTTACTGGACCAGGTTCACCTTTATGCCCTTTATCTCCCTACACAGAAGACAAAACATCTTTTATTTTGTTGAGTGAAATGAGAAGTTACAGAGACCTCTTGATAGTTACAGAGACCTCTTGATTGTACTTTTCAACAATTCAACCTTTATTCCTGGAAGGCTGTCAAGTCCATCTCTTCCAGAGCCCTGCAAAACAAAAAATTTCATATTTGAAAACATTTTTAATCTAAGATTAAGTCCACAAACAGAAGAATGTTAACAAGGAATTTTATTTTAATTCACCTGCAAATTTCCTGGTAATCCAGGTTTTCCTTCTGGTCCCTGGAAAAAAATTTTAATGTTTAAGAAAACTCACTGATTGCTATCAAATAAAATTCTTGAAAGTAAATATTTATGTAACTGCATCTGTTAGCATTGTTGTTGTCCATTGTTTGCAAATAATTTCAAGCAATTTTTATTAATTGATATGCTTTAAAATCCCTTAAAAACTGTGAACTTATTCCAGGACGGTTTACACATCTTTGCACCAAACAACAAAACAAAACAGAAATACAATATACAGCTGGAGATGAGTGATATATTGATTACATTCAATGTATTGTCCCAGTTCAAGCACAACCCTGCCCCACCTATTCCTCATGTTTTTATGTGATCTTTCAGCCAATTGGAATTTGCTGTTATCTTATGTTACAGTTTATATAATGGTTATATAATGACATTTCTTTACAAGTCATACGATATTTATTATTAACCTAAAAACATGTTTTCTGTAACCAAACACAGCATGTGTTCAAAAGTAGCCATTTTGATCACTTATTTTCAGTTTGAGATTAATAGAGTATTTTTTAAATTGAATTTGAATTTAATTACTCTAGAGAATAATCACCAATTTTACATCCTGATATCATCATAAATTGAAACTTTTGAGTTTCACTTTACGTCTCTTAATGATATCTGTAAAAAAAGCAGCTTAGTTTAATATATATATTTAACTTGACACATAAGGGGACGAATCCTTACTCTTGGCCCAGGAAGACCAGTTTCTCCTCTCAGACCTGGCTGGCCCGGTTCTCCAGGGTCACCCTGTTGAAAACGATAAAAACACAGCAGAGAAAAACTAAGGGTTATCATCTAATGGAAAAAAAGCTCAGTTCTGACTGAGGATGCTGCATGCTTTCTGTTCTTGTTACCTTAATAACTCTGGTCAGTAAGCCGTTTTCTGCAACAACCTGGTGATCATCAGGACAGCAAATCTCATTTGTTCCCAAGAAAAACAATTAAAAGCAAATATTGTCAAAACGTTGATATGTTTTAAGGAACAAAAAGTATAAAACAGTGATTCAGATTTGCTTACTTGTGTTCCCGGGGGTCCAGGTTTCCCCTTTGTTTCAATCCCAGTTGCGTTAAAAGAACAGGAACAAAGCAACAGTTAGGATCTAAGGCGTCACACCAAACACTAAGTGTTTGCAGCACAAGGGAAAATTAGACTGTGCTTCCAAGGGTGACACACACAAAAAGCAAAGTTAATTAGCATCGTATCAAATCAGGAATCATGTCTTCACAAGAGGATAAAAGGTTGTGCAGCATTTAAAGGATGACTGACACAGAAGAATGATCAGAAAGCAGCGAGAAAGAGAAACAATAAGCAGCAACATCACTGAGAGGGGTATGGGGTTCACACGCAAACATACCATCTCTCCTTTATCGCCTTTCTTTCCATCAGCACCCTTTAATAGAATAAATAAAGGGTGGGCAAATAAATGCCTGAATGTTACTAAAAATCTGGGAGCGCAGTAAAATGGAGTGACCATCATGTAATACAACTTACAGGAAGACTTGGTTCACCTTTTTCTCCAGGGTCACCTGGTCGCCCTGGTAACCCCAATGGACCCTGATTAACAACAAATCAACAGAATTAAGCTTTTGATTAGGATATAGTCTTAAACCAGAGCAAACATTGATATAGTATAATTAAAGTTGTAACATAAAGGAACAACTGAGGTAAAATAGGTTTACAATGGAAAACGTTTATTTGTGCATTTTTTTCAGTTTGACATCTTTACCAAATCTATGCAAACTGAAGGTTTGATCCAAACATGTTAATTATTCAACTGAATCACAGATTGGATAAAAATCTGTTCTTTAACTGCCATCGTTTTTGATTGTATTTAATCAAACATGATTGATTAAATGCAATCAAACACTTTTGAATTTTCATTCAAATCTGTGTTTTTTGCCACTTATCTCAATTTTAAGCAGGCAACCCCCCCCCCAAAAAAACCAACAATACCCTTATTCCTCTTTCACCAGGCTCTCCAGTTAACCCTGTGTCACCCTGCAAGGTTCACAAAAAATAGATATTTTACAGCAATATTTCAAGGTATGTCCTAATTGATAACTTCCTACAGAAAAGTAGAGTAAGATGCTAAAAGCTCAAATGAAACCACATAGACTGACCGTACCTTCATTCCTGGCTCTCCCTTCGCTCCAGGTGCTCCCTATATGGACAAGTAAGAATGAATATTGAAGCATTTACCGTGTCGACACATGGCTGTTTGTACAGGCTGGACGTGAAATCAAGGAAAAGCTAAAGTTGACATTTTCTGACCTTCACTTCAGTGAAAACTTTTTGTTGATGTCGTTGGACATTCGCTCATGTTTTAACAATTAAAAAAACTTAAAATACACCACATAGCAAAAGTATTCACGTTTTGGGATTTTATCTGACATCAGAACATAGTGGAGCATAACTGTTAAGTGGAAGAAGAAAGAGATGTGACTTTGTGAAAATGTTCTCAAAAGAGTGGTGAGAAAATGTATTCAGCTCCCTTTAATTTTTAAATCCATTGAAGCTTGTGGTTAAAACACTACAACACAAAGATTTAATGGGTGTAAATAGTGTTGTACTTTGACCTGAGTATTGCTAGCAGTCTGCTGTGCTTGGTTGGAATTTTAATCCACTATTACAAATAATCCGATGTAATGAAATGAACAGGATTATTATACTGACAACTCATTTTAATTGCTGTTTAACAGCCACACAGGACTTACTTACATCTTTACCTCTTAATCCTGGTTCTCCAGAATTTCCAGGCAAGCCAACACTTCCCTTCTCTCCTTTTGCACCATCTTTGCCCTAAAAAAACAACAAAAAAAACATAAATCTTGTTTTCAACCTCAGTAAATACTTAAAATATTATAAGGGTTTAAAAATGACCCCACTTTAAAACCTGGTTTAACTAAACCAAGTATTAAACACAGAGAAATTTAAGTATTCATTTATTTACTGGTAACCAGGTGAATTTTGCTTAAATCCTGTTCTGGTAATAATAATAAAAAGGTAAAACTTTGTCTAAGCCCTTCACTCCAAGCATCAGGCTGTGACTATCATAAACTATCATAAAGTCTGCCGGTGGTAATAGCTAAATTGCAAGCTGTTAGTGTTAGAGCATCCTTGATAAAATCTGCTGCTTCCTGTGACGGGGAATGAGGTTCTTCAAAAAAAAACAACAACTCTCCACCTGAAAAATACTGAGAGACCCTTGGAGATTAACCCAACCTTTTCTTTCCATCAGTAATTATTGAGTCATTGTGGGTTCTGTTATAATAGCGGCCATTTCATATCGCAAATGGTGCTTGAAAAAAGTTGTGAAAATATGGTGTATGCGTGGAGAACAAATGTTTTTCAGTATTTATTTATTTTTTTACTGAGGGAGATTCAATTTAATACACAAGAAGTCTGATGTGCGAAATGTATTATTTCCAAACACAAAGTAAAGCATGGAAGTAAAAAATATTTCAAATCAACATGAGTACAAACTTGTGCTTAGAGCAACTTTACCAAATACTTTAACTGATGTGGGAAAAAAAAGAAAAGAAAAACTTATTTCACATCGACAAAATTTCACTGACCTTTGGTCCTGGTTTTCCTGATAGACCAACATTTCCCTAAATATAGCAAAACATTTAAAATAATTTTTTAAATGTATTTATTTACATTTTTTTGCTTCACAAGATGAAAACTGTGTTAGCAACTCACCCTCTCACCATTTATCCCCTTCTGTCCTGGCAGACCTGGAATCCCAAAACCAGGACTTCCCTGCATGAACCAGAACAAAACAACTACATTTATATTTCCTCTGTTTCTACTTGAATATATGAAGACAAAAACAATATTTCTTTTTCTTTTCACCTTCTCTCCTTTCTCTCCTTGCTCTCCTTTTATTCCCTGAGGGCCTGTTTGACCAATTGGGCCGAGATCTCCCTGTAGGAGGAAAATGTTCACATACACAACGTGGACACACACTCATGAGTGTGGCAAAGTTCACCCCCCCCCCACACTCCAAATGATACCCTGTGGACTGACATTAAAAAGGTCCCCTTGAAGCATTCAGAAACCGACTGCAAACCTTAATGAGAGAAATCTTAATTGTGTTTGATAAGCGGACCCAGAGGGCTGAGTGAGTGTGCAAGAATACCCTGAACAATTGATTAGCAATGTTTTCATGGAGCAAAACATCAAAAGCATCACTTCCCCACAGCTCAGAGATGCATCTTCAACCAGTTAAGACAAATAAATTTGGCCAACTTAAAAGCACGTGAGGCTGTGGGTCTTCCAATCAATGAATAGTTTTAGTGACTAAACTTGTCGACTATAAACATGTGTCCCCATCTTTTCATTATACAGTCATGGTAAACCAATTAGGTTACAGTAAAGCTAATTTATCTCAGTAACTCCATTCACAAAGCAAGGTATAAATTAAATACACACTGATATTTTCAAGCATCCATTCTGTTGCTGCAGTTGATGCCATTTGGGTTTACAGTGAATGAAAACTTGGCATTTAAGATTAGAATATTTTAGGACAATAAAAATGGATAAAAAAATACAAGTTTAATGAAAAGTTTGATACCTACTTAAATGTTATTTTCAAAATGTTTCCAGCCTAATCTCCAATGGTTTGTAGAGACTGATGTGCAGTAGACTCAAAAGGGGAAAGACACACACACCTCCAAATTGCACATTGACCAGGCTGAGTGCCCAAATGAAGTTGTAAGCTTCTCAGGCTACAACTGCAAAATGTATTGCTTGTCATAAAAAGCCCAACATCACATTTAGCATAAGATGGGGGGGGGGGAGGATGATCGGAAATAGGAGGAGCAACAGGAAGGGAAATGGTGGACATGTAATTACACATGTACTCCCTTGAAAAAGAGATTTGCAATCTAAATGGCTAAATTAAAAAATAAAGTAAAATAAAGTGTAGTCACAAAATGCCACAACTTCATGTTCCGTTAACTTGCTGCAAATATCTCCAAATGTTCCGTGAAATGCACACAGATTTTGGATTTTTGTGCAAAATTTATTCGAACTGCACTTGTCAAGGTGTACGCAGGCAGAACTTGGCCAAATTAAAACACCATCCAAAATTTGGATGGTGTGGATGGCTGTGCAATGCATTGCACTCTGCAGAGGCATCGCCCTCAAATGCAACTTTGCATGCATTTGTTGAGAATACTGATGGTGTTTTCTCCTCAACAAGTGAAGGAAGAAATGTGCCATACATAATGAAATTATCCAGATTTTTAATCACAAAAACTCAGCAGTGGAAAAACAAAACTAATTGTGGAGTGCTGAGAGCAGCAATACCAAGATTTCCTTAGTGGTGAATTGGGGTTTATGTTAAAATTATACTGCTTGCAAATATATTGTGTTATTTTACCTAAAAAAAGTAGAATCAATAAAGATGATAGAAACTGACTCACCCTGGCACCTTTTTTTCCAGGTGGGCCAATTATCTGCCAGATTGGTTGACAAAAGGAAGGAAACTCAGTGATAAACGCTTTAATTTGTGTTATTTAAATGCATAATTATGTTTTCTTACACTCATCGCAGGATCTCCAGGGGCTCCTCTTTGTCCTTCATCCCCTTTCAATCCAACTGGCCCAATTAATCCCTGGAAACAGTTGAATCAACTTGTCAACGCTGGATTTTTTATTAAAACTTGGTTTGCTGTCTCTATGACAATTCAGCGGTGTAGTCTATTAAAATCTGTTGTTGGTCCCGAAGACAACAGTTCAAATCAAAAACAACAGAACCGGAAAAATGACTAACTCTTTAATTTACCCATTGAGAATCAAAAGTTTTACTAAAAATTCTTCAAACCATGTTAATTAGAATCGGATCTAGAAAACCTTGAAAGCGACTTCCTTATTTGTTCATTTCAAAATTTGAGCATCTCTGCTAAGATGATGCACAAGATTAGAAGCATTTCTAGTTTTCATTTTCCATTGAAAAAAGGAAAATAAAAACTTTATTGTATGTGTTTATATTTTTTAAAGTCAGTCAATGAAAACAGCAGGTGTTCTTGTGTGACATCTATATTTTTACTAATAATAAACTTGACTAACTTGAGGTCCTTGTGGTCCATCTGGTCCTTTCTCTCCCTGCTCTCCCTAAAAGAATAATAAAAAAAGAGTTTACAGATTTTACATCTACATGCACAACCACCATTATCAGTCTTATGCATAGCTGAAATAAAAATGATTCAATTTTAGCACAACATAAAGAGTTTTCAATTTAATGAGGGGAGAATACATTACTGAAGGAGACAAACTCACCTTGTCCCCTTTTTCTCCTTTCAATCCCTTTTTCCCCTGAGAGTAAAAATGAGTCGCATCAAATGAATCTCTTCATCACAGAGTCTTAGCCTCAGTTAAAAAACGTTGATTATAACTCATTCCAAGCTAGCACAATTAATTCATATTCTCTGCAGGGTAAAGACAAGCAAAGGTTGTTGCATGAAATCAGCTGAACATAGAAATGAACTACAAACCCGGGGTCCACCCAGTCCCTGGATGCCCTGGTCTCCACGGTCACCCTAGAAGGACAAAACATATACATGTATTTATTTTTTTTATTAAATATATGACATTTTTCATGCTGAAGATTAATGTTTTGTACCTTTGGTCCCTCTGCTCCTGTTAAGCCAATATTTCCCTGTAAAATAAACAAAAACATTCAGAAAAATTGTTATTGTCCAAAGTACATTTGGCACCATTAGACACCTCTCCTGTTAGGACAGTGAACAAACTCTTTTGCTCAGTAGAAGCAGCTAGCCTTTCATCATTGTTCAAGGTTGGAGCATACAGAGTGGGAGCTTTGCACCATTTTCTTGTTTTCTGCCAGGCCACATGAAGTGTTTGACTAAAGGTTTGTCCGTCTTATCTGACCAAACCACCTATTTTTAAGTATCAACAGCCTTCATTCTTCTGTATTTGTGATCATAGCACAACGACAACCAATATGCATTTCCATTGTTTCTTTTCTCAATACTTTTGAAATTGTGCTAAATTCAACACAGCAACATTGACTTATGTACCTTGTCTCCTTTCTCTCCTTGAGGACCTTGGATTCCTTGTATACCTTGTCCATCTTTACCCTGCAGAAGATGCATCCATAGCAAATTAAATCTGTAAGTCCAAGATGTATTCACTCACAGGTATAAAGGATGTTTTACCTTTTCTCCTTTGTGACCTGGCAATCCTGGTATGCCATCAATGCCAATGGGACCAGGAAGACCTGCAATACCCTGCAGGAGTTTGCATAATGTAACAGTGAAAGAAAAACATTTTTAAAAAGGAGTATTTCAATATTTTTTTTGCCCATTAAATTTAAATATTAGCCCTTCTTTCTTGGACAATGTCTTTTCCCACTATCTATAAATGTAACAATTATGAACTTACATCTTTTCCCGGCTCTCCTTTGTCTCCTTTCAAGCCTTGCTTCCCTCGTAAACCCTTTCAAAAATTTATGAAGAAACCCAGCATATTATATAACAAAGAAAGTGAATCTGCGGTTATAAAAATAGGCTTAAGTGCAAGAATTGTGTTAAAGTAAAATTAAAGCCAAAGAACCAACAAGTCATTTAACACAAAGAAACACAAGAGAGGCTTCATATTTACTTTGGCTCCCGTAGCTCCAGGATCTCCCTACAAAGCACAAAAAGAAAAGCAGCACAGCTGGATCAACGTACCAAAAATATCTCCATTTCTCCCAAATTATTCAGTTTGTTACGCAACACATCAGTGGGTAAGGATAAAACAAAGAGAAATAGTGAAGATCTACCTTCACAGATATTCCTGGTGATCCTGGCGGGCCTGGCTGGCCGGGGAGGCCAGGTGATCCATTCGCTCCCGGTACCCCAGGTGGTCCCTGCGGGCCCTGAGCAACTCCAGGAAATTAGGTTTGAACTGCTCAGCATCACTCAACGCCAAACACTTTCTTTAAAACTTACTGAAGATCCAGGTTCTCCTTTTCTTCCAGGCACAAAATTTGAATCTGTACCAGCTATGACATAGCCAGGCTCTCCCTTTGATGCAACAAAAGTAAAAGGTGAAGTTTTGCACAACGTTCATAAGTCGCTGCAGATATTAATTCAGGAAATAGAAAAAATTCTGGTGAACTCAGTCTGGAGAATTTAGCCCAACATCTGACTTACTCTCTCTCCCCTTTGTCCCTTGGAGCCGGGGACACCTGGAGGACCCTGCCGAAGGACAGAGATGAGACAGCATGAAAAGATAAAATACAAAATTAATTTGACATTTAAAAAGATCAAAACATTTTATAAAACCTAATAATTTCTTTAAATCCATTGTCTCCAGACTTTCCACTAAGATTAATAATTTGTGGTTTTCCTATCCCTTTAAATTTGTCACAATTATGTTACAAGCACGAACTTCTAGATATTTTCATCCGATTTTCTGTAGCAGACCAATAGTGCACAATTTGTGTTTCAAACAAAAAACTGAAAAGTGTGGGTATGTTTACATTCAGTCCCTTTTGCAGAAGCACCTTTTGCTACATTCACAGCTAGAAAGTATGTCTCTGGAAACGTCTTCCCGTTGTTCTTTGCAACATTTTTTGTGCGTGTGCCTTGTGTACCATTATTTTATGGTACACAAAAATATGGCATTTTATGATTTATATATTGTCCATATCCGCAACAGCATTTTGGTAGGCCCTCTTGATACATTAAAGAAAAGAGAAGCAGCAGGTGCTAGATATGATTTTTGTTGCATTTAGAGAAAAATAATATTTTCTCAAACTAATTCAAGTTCACAAAGTTATTTCAAAACTTTTCTTGATCTCACCATTTCCCCTGGAAAGCCTGGAAGGCCCTGAAAAAAACAAAACATGATTTTTTTCAGAATCTGACTATTAACAATGGGATTTATTTATTTCTGAATTTAGTTACCCGCTGACCAGCAGAACCTGGAGGTCCCGTTCGTCCTGGTCGCCCTGGCAGCCCAGGGATACCATCTGTTCCTGGAGGTCCCTATAGATCGAGAACTTTAATCTTTACACAAATGCATAACTTCCTCAGGATTGTTAAGAAACACATTGAAATAATTTTCTTAATATGATGTGAATACGTCACGTTTGCTATCAAACAGGCAGAAAAGCTGATAAATTCGTTCATTCTGAAGGTTGTTGCACAAATTGTGGTTTTGTACACTTAAATATGTTCATTACATTGATTTCTGTTGCACATTTTGGCCACCAGAGGGCAGTGTTTAGAATTGACTATAGTTTTACAAAGACTGGGGCTAAAATGCATCTGGGGACTTTTTGTTTGCTCTCCTTGGACATGAACCCTGATTTTCATGATAAGGTCACATTTTTGGCAAGAATTTGATGACATGCACGTGCAGTAAAAGCAAATTCAGCATATCTGTTGCCAAGATACAAATGCCCAAAGTATTTGTGACAACTGCTGAAGAAGTTAGCATGATACACTTTCCGGGTCAGAGTTCCTATTTCTAAGAGGAGCGTGGCACAGGTGTTCCTACGTGTCCCACATAGGAAAACAATTAGTCCTCAATCTCAAATGAAAGGGATTTTGTCTCATCACAACTTTTAAATATGTGCATCACTGTTGATGTGCTCCAGGCTTGAAGACTGTATGTATATTGGGATCAGTAATGTGGAATTTACATTGTTCTGCTGGCACAGTGGGGCAGAGATATTACAATGCATGATAACATGAAAATGCATGTTGAGTTTGCATGTTGGTTCTTACCTTCTCTCCTCTTTCTCCTTTGGATGATATGAAAGGATCAAACTGTCCAGGGCTTTGCCTAAATTGCTACAAAATTATATTTTATAAAGTTACAGCATGATGAAAAAAAGTCTGAAAAATGCAGAATAAATTAAACTATGAGAAAAAAATGATCAAATATAAAGAGTAAACATACCAAACCACCAAGACCAAAACCGTTTCCCTAAAATGAAGAAAAACAGATTACTAAAACACCAATTTAAATAATCTAAAATGCTACTGTGAGACAGTTAACACACCTTTTCCCCTTTCTGGCCCTGTTGAAGCATACAATTAAGATGATTATGAGCAGCAAACCAAAACTCAAACTCAGATTTACTTGTTCAATGTGTTGAGGGGTACACACCTTGGCACACTGTGAGGCGCAGGGACCTAAAGGCTTATTCAGCTCCTCTGGGTCTTCAGTCGGAGTGTCCAACTGAGCAAACTGAGCACGAAATGACAAGAAAAGAACACAATGTTAACTCTCCAATGGAGCCTAATGGCATAGAAGGCTTGCCTTTGACATTGGATCTCTCTCTGCATTCATCTCCTCTATCCACTGCTCTGACGTCAAAATGAAGTCAAGAACGGTGACGTATTTGCTCCTGCAGAGCTATTGTTTGTGAGTTTGAAGATGGACTGAATGTCTCCTTTTCCACATGAATAACTCCCATCTCTACACGAATCGAAATTGCACATTCCTGTGTGCTCTGAAAGACTTCTACATACAATAAAACCGCATCATTACCACAAGATAACTGCGATGCTTCGATTGGCATTGTTTTTCTTTTGTGTGTGCAGGGAATATAAACTCATTCCACTCATTGTAGTATGAGAAGTAAGAAGAAAACTATTGAGGCAGTCTTTCCTTTTCTTACCTCATCCTGTAGTTTGAATTCAGAGAGAAGCTCCTCACTGCAGATGCTTTGGATAAATTCTCTCTCTATGGAGGGGAAGTCATCAAAGGTTGGAGAGTAGAAGATATTTTTATAGCTTCTGGGAGCTGCAATTTTATTGAGCTCCTCGATGTCTGCATTGGAAACTCCAACTGCTAATATGCTAACCCC
This sequence comes from Xiphophorus couchianus, assembly GCF_001444195.1. Taxonomy (NCBI): domain Eukaryota; kingdom Metazoa; phylum Chordata; class Actinopteri; order Cyprinodontiformes; family Poeciliidae; genus Xiphophorus; species Xiphophorus couchianus. Next base: position 4,809,335 of record NC_040244.1, on the reverse strand, counting down.
TACAGAGAAATAGATTGAAATATTCAATGTTGTATACAGCAATGTACCTGCAATAATTCAGTATTCACCAAAGTGTTTAAATTAAATTGAGATATAATTTCTCTATTTCAAGAGTTAAGTTTGTTCACTTCTATAATTAAAAGTGTATCAATATGCTAACATATTTTCTTCAACCAATATAATTTCATATTAAGATGAACTCATTCAGTGCAGTCGTTTGATGTGAAATATTTTTCAGCAGTTTAAGGAGCAACGTTCAATCATCCAGAGACACAAAGAGTTTCACACAACTGCAAACTTGCAGTGAAAGTCCTAAACTTAAATCAGAGCTTTTATCTATCAACTATTAGTTGCGCATTCCACAAATCGCACCTTTATGGCTAAGTTGGAATAAGGAATCCACAGATAAAATAAACAATTAACGGTTATATTTACATTTTACCAGACATCATGTATTTTGTGCAGCAAATGTGTGGAAGAAGATTTGGTCTACATTGACATTAGGGGCTTTAACACAAATGAACACCTAATTTTGAAATCATTCCATTTCACAGATTCAGATTTATTCGTATTCCAAATGGGCAATTGATGTTGCAGCAAGTATAAAAACTAAAAGACAAAGTATCAAAGATTAAAAAATAAAAACAAAACATACCAAAAGGACATGAAATACAAATCAAGACATAATGGGAAGAGTACAGCCGTGTATTTCATGATTGACCGACAGTTGCTACAAACACTAAATCAGGTACAAGTCCCCCTACCTTGTACTGCATTAAAAAGAGATATTGCCGTAGGAACAAAAGAGAGCACAATTATATAGTACCTAGTTTTAGTCTATTGTAAATATATAAATCAACTACTATTTTGTTCCATTTTAATTAGTAGAAACTCCACAACAGAATGTCAGCAAGAGTAGAACATTTTGTTTTTTAGGTTTTTTTCCTGAGAGCTAAAACTACAAATTAAATTTAACCAGAGACAAATTTTTAAAAAGTTGGGCATTATAAAACTTGGAAAAGTACATTTTTTCCAAAAGGCTCACACAGGTTTTTTCAGCTCCAATCAAGTATTAGTTAGAATGGTTCTTAGGATACAAAAGGTTGTCAATATCTAAGCTCTCAGAACAGACAAAATGTGTGAAATAGGCAAGAACACATTTAAAAGACCCTGTATTATTAAGTTTTTCAGGGATTCAGAGGTTTCCGAAACTCACCTAAAGCCCGTGCAATCCTGGAAGGTGGTGTCACATCATCCTGGGCCCTGCCATCTGTGATCAGAACCAGGACATGGGCCACATCTTGTCTCATCCCCAAAGACTCTTTGAACAGTTCCTGCAGAACATAGCCGATGCCTTTTCCTGAAGACACAAATATCCTAATATAGTATTCAGATAACTTCTATTTCCAACATGTTGATCTTCTTTAGTTTCTATAAACAGTGTTTATTGTTAAGTCATTTTACTTTGCTTTTTAAAGTCAATTTTATTGGCTTGTGTCAGAAAAAACAGTTTTAAGAGCATCAACATCATAGCAGTAAAGGAGATTGTTTTTTTTCTTTTTCCCTCTACATCAGTATGGTACATCCTTAAGGTTGTGACATCAATAGACAAATCACTTTTAAAATATTTACCTGCCATTTGATGCTGTGGAAGACAGAGAAAAACACGGTTCACCTTTGAGTCGTTTCAGCTCACCTGTTTTGGTGTTGCCACCTCTGTAGCGCAGCCCTCTGATAGCCCTGAGCACAGAGTTTCTGTCTTTGAAGTCACTTAGATAGAACTCAATACGAGGCTCATCGCTGTAATGAACCACGGCAACCTACAAGATGACAAAGGAGAAAAGTGCTCATAATCAGCATATTGGCTTTTTGATCTAATGTAAGAGTGCTGAATGGATAATCATGACAGATGTTTAGTAGTTGCTCCATTTTTTTGTGCTTTCTTCCTTCTGCTAATATTCTCAGTCGTCTTAAGTACAAAGCCAAGTAGCTGAGCACCTTTACTTTAATAAATTTTCTGTCTGATTATGCCCAATTATTAAAAAACTTCACAACATGTTACAGTTATTTAATCCTACCCTGAACAAAAAGTATGTTTTGTGAACTACAGTTATCAGTAATATAAAACAGCATCTGCAGCATTAAAACCAGGTTTGAATTTGTTCAAAAATACTTGTAGCCAAAGTGATGCAAGTCTGGGGCTAATTTTCAGCAAATCATCAAGCCAACAAAAGAGAGAACAAGACCGATTTCACTAAGTGACAGACCTGTGTGCCGTGTGCGCCGATAACGGGGAAGTAAGTGGTCACTCGGAAAATGAAGTCTTTCATCTTGGCAAAGTTGTTAACGCCGATGCTTGACGACTCATCCACCAAGAAGACTATGTCTGCTTTGGTCTTTCCACATACTGATGAAACAGAGAAGACATGCCTAACACATGGATGTTTGATATTCTCATATTAAACAGACCGTGAGCAGCATTTCTGAAAAACCTGGCTGTGGTGGAGCTGTTGACTTTGTGGAGCCTGTGGATACTTTCAGTGAAGTGACTGCAGCCTCCTTGGCCTTAGTGACACTGAGCTGGACTGGAGGCTTTTTAGTAGTTATGGAGTTAGCTGGTGGTGCAGCTGTGGGGGGCTCAGTGTCCCTGGCAGCTGGTTGAGCAATGGTTGGGTTGACGACGAACACGGTGTTGGGGCCAGCTGTGACACGAGGGGGTTTCGGGGTCACAGTTGCACCAACAAATTGGACTGGTTTCACAGGATCATCCTGCCCTACTGAAATTCATAAAACCCATCATTTTTAGTTATAAGGTAAGCCAAACTAAAGAAGTACCTGCAAAACACTTTGGTAAAATTGAATAAAAAACAGTTTAAGATTTTTTTAATATTAAACTTACAAATTACATCATCTACTAGTACATATAGATATTGTTTATTCATAAAAAAAACAAGCCTTTTGATTGCATTTAAATACTATACTCATTTTTACTTAGGTCACCCTCGCAGCTATTGGCTGTAATGACTTCAGTGAGACGCTTCTTGTAGCCGTATACCTCTCTGACATCAGTCTCAGGAACATTTGTCCCATTTCTCACTCGGTCACTTGATCATCACTATTCTTAATTTATTTCCTTTACAGTTTTTACATCTGTACTTTATATCTGTATGCTGTGAGGGCTTGAACCCGAAGAACCTTGTTATTTCTAACAAAATAATGTTATAATATTAAACATTATGGTCTCTATTTTTTTAAGATATAAAATTCTGCAGTGTTAAGTCAAAATTATGTTTTGTATGTTCTATGTAAATGTAATGAAACCACAATTTTATTCCTTAATCTAACAATAATGTTTTTGTGTGTTTCTAAATAAACTGTGCATAATGATAGGAGTGAAGACAACAGAACAAAACCAAAGTTTATATTTCAATTGCACATACAATTCGTACTGAAATCTAAAATAGAACTTCACAGATTTCTTGTTCAAATTATTTGTGTAAATTCTTACATATCCTCTGATATATGGTGCTTATAGGCCCCTCCACTTCGCCGTACAATGGTCTGATGGAGAAAATGTATGTTCTACCATACTGCAGGTCACTGATCTTATAGGATGAAAAGGCAGGACCCAGGGTTTCTGTTTTTGTGTCCAACACTAAAAACAGGAAGAACAAATTAGTGACATTTATTCATCAAGAAATTAATAGTGTGTCATTATATTGCGTTTTGCCAATCAAATAATTTCAAAGTCTAATTGAGATCATTTTTATAAGGAATTATATTCATTTATCAAGAAAATTTAACCACAAGTATGTTATCCTTATGTTAAAATGCAGCACACCCACTTTTATAGAAATTGTTGAGACATATAATGACTTTAAAACCACAATTGGTTCAGTTCTCAAATCTCTACTTTGCAGAGGTAATTTAACTTCTTGGGTTTTACTGAAATGTGCAGAACTTAAGTGATCCAAAAACAAAGATTTGTCATCAACACACTGACCTGAAATATGCCTCCAAGAGAGAAGATACCCAGAAACTCCTGCTACACGAGTCCAGTTCAGAACTGCGCTGCTCTCAGTTGTGTTCAGGGCAGCAAACCCTTCCACTTTTGGAAGATCCACTAGATCACAAAATTACAAAAACAGATGCACAAGCTAAATAATAAAATAATTAAAGTCTGACTGTTAAAGAGATGCCTCTTCAAAGTTTTTCCCTTCTGATACAATTTCCTCCCAATTTAAAATCTACACACTGCATTGTAAAGATGTGTGGACACATTAGGCAACACGTTTCTGCTCAGTGTAATGGGAATTGAGAACCCACATGTCCGTGCAGTGACCAGGACAGGACTTCCCTCTCTTCCACCAATCATAGGGGAAACCTGGATCTTATAAGCCGAGCTCTCCTGAAGGTTGTCCATGGTGAAAGATGTGGAAGCAGCAGGTACCACTTGGGATTTCTCCTTACCCCCTAGAGCAAAAAATAATTAGAATCAAGCATGCACAATCTGGAAGTGTGGAGCAACACTGCTGTGAACACTTACATGGTTGAAACTATAACATGATGAGGCACAGGAGACTAGAATGTTAACATTTAATGTTTTTTTTCCTTTTTATAACCAAAACGAATGCACAAAATGAGTCAATTACAAAATGAATACTAATTTTATGCTATGATAACCTTTGCAAGTTAGGTGATTATGCATAGTCTATTAATTAATAGACAAATTGACTTTTCTTTTAAGCAAGTTCTCACCAAGAAAGGGAATCCAGTAGATTTTGTATCCTGAAACTCCTGGTGTTTTCTTCCAAGACAAGGTGAAGGAATTTACCCCAATGTCCACAACTTTTAGCTCCCTCACTGGCTGGATTGGCTCCGACTCTGAGACTTCAGCTGAAAACAGATGTGTTTACATCCAAGTTTGAACTCATTTTATCAAATTGCACTTAACCTGCCATCTTACTGATTTGTTGTAGTCACAGGAGGGAAGTACTTTTCACATGGGCTCAGATTGGTTTAAATAGCTTTTTGTCTTTATTAAAATAATGATTTGAAGCTACTTTCTTGTTCATTGATATAAAAGTTAGTGTGAACAGGAAAATATTTATAAAAATATAAGGATTTAGAGCGGAAATTACTGAACTTATGTGAATGCACAACTTCACAGGTCAGAAGAAAGTTCATTGCAGAATGAACAGAAAATCTGCTTTTCTTTCATACATGTTAGTTGAGACAAGGAGATATCTGGTCCCTCCAAGTTGCCGTACACTGCAAGGATAGTTATTGTGTAAGTGGACTGTGGGATAAGATTCTTGATCTGGTGGGACAGGACACTTCGGTCTAGATACTGGGACTGTGGTTTGCCGTTATCTGTAAACATCGACACAGAGATAATTAAATGAGGGAAATAAAAACAGTTCCAAAAAAATTAGGCAGAGTAGCACACAAAATACAAATTTAAGGTTAAATGGTTCACCTGTGTACCAAGAAAGCTTGTACTCTGTGGCTCCAACAATAGGACTCCACTCCACAGCTATGGAGGTACTAGTGTAAGATGTCACCTTAAAGTTGGACACATAACCTAAAGGAGCTGAGAAAGTAAAAGAGTAACCATTTACAAATTAAGAACAAAACACATTTTTTAAATTATTTATGAATTTATCATATTTTATTTATTTCACCAAGATAAGTAGAGCAGTTTCGACAAGTATAGCAATTCATGGCAGTTAATGAAAACAAAATGTCATTTTTAAACTTTAAACTTTTATGATAGGTTGTTGGACGCAAAGCAGTAATTAGGAACCCTCCAATCACAGAGAAGGGTTGTGGACGGAACCCCCCAAAAACAAACAAAAGAACCAGGAACCATGGGAATGCAATAGTGAAGGAAACTGTATAAAGAATGTAATCAATGCCATGAGAAGCAGGTGAGTCCAATTAACTGAACGAACTGCATCCAAGAAAAACATCCAAGACCTGTGACTAGTACAGATCGACTCAACTCAGGGAGCACCGGCAGAAAACAACAAAATCTCAATAAACAAACTAAACAATACCACCCACTTGAGAATCTAATGTAACATGCAAAGGAAATAAGAGCTAGGAATCTGAACACGAATTTTGAATGAAGCATCATCAATATACAAAAAATACCAAACCAAAATAATCCAAACACATCCATGGATTATGAAAATAATCATACGGACTATCTTCTGTTTCATCTGCTTTCTTTTTAAAGAAAGATCAAGTTTGTTCTATTCATCAATTAACTGAACAAAAAGCAGATTTGCTTTAGGATTGCCATGTGTGGGTACTATTACCAAAATATGCATAGAGATATTTGTAAGGAAATAATTAGTATAATATAATGTAGAGTTCATATGTAATGTTGCCATGTTTATTCATAAGCCCTCCTTGTTACACACTGAGAAAAAAAACAATTAAAAATCAGCCAGAATTTGAATGAGCTCAACAAGGTCTTGAGGGGGGTTCTCTGTGGTGCTTTAAGATCACAGTGCGTCCCCAATAAAGACGTGATGGAGCATGAATATCCTGACTGCTCTGAGCATGAAAAACATCCAAGATCAGAGGGGTTTGTTATTGTGGTGCCAACAAATCTGGTTCCACACAGTGCTGCATGGAGGAGCCTTTTAGCAGCAGTAGTAGCTCATCCATTTGGCATGGATTGGTCATCCAAGAATCTGAACAGGTCTTATGCCAAAAGCTACAATCAATCAATCAATCAATCATGGCCATGCCAGTCAAGCAGTGTTCCAAAACTAATTTATTACAAACACTTTCACCGCCACATTTTGCATACTGTGAGAAAACTCTCTGACAGCATCCATAGCCGTAACTTGTGATGTGTGGTGTGCCAACCCTGCTTGTCTTTAGATCAGTTTTGCAACATGGGGACCAGAGAAATGCAGCAGAAGTACTCACAAGTTCTAAACGTCGCAGAGATGCCAGGCCCGACGGCGGACCCAAAAAGCACGTATAGAGTCAGGACGTATCCTGTGTCGTGAGCCACGTTCTTCAGCTTGTATTCTGTGGTGCTGCTGTTTAAAGCCAATTGCCTTGGACGATCTCGACCAGCAAATTCTAAAAATGAAATAAATATTTTAGTTTTTCCTTCATGTGCAATATCCCCAAGTGACTTATTTCCCTCCCACTTGGTATTATACAAGACTCCTCTGCAATAATTTCCTTTTTTCCCCTAAAAAATAAAAAATTTCCCAACAATCTTCTGGATGGCAGTACTGGCCTAAGTGTTCATTTAGGTGTATGTATTGTTTTTTTAACGTTGCCATTACAATATAGAAACAATGTAAGGAAGTAATTAACCTTGTGGTTTTTCTAGTAAAGAATACTCAGGGGTTGTATGATAAAGCTTGGGAACACACTATTAAATTTAAAGCACAAAACATAGGTAGTACCTGGGGTGGGTCCCCATGCCAGCCTGTATCCTGTGGCCCCTGGGACGCTGTTCCAAGACACTACAGCTGAACTAGTGCTGACAGCAGAAGCCTTCAGAGTTTGAACAGCACTGCTTTCCACTGAAAGAAGAAAACAAAAAAAAAAATACAAGAACGACCAGATATAGAATATACTTGTCAGGGACATACAGCTGAGATATTTACATACACTGTACAAAAATGCCAACTAGTGATTGCAGAGTTGTGTAAACCTAAACTCAGTAACATCTAACAAAGATGGTTTTACATGTTTTGACATTGTTGGTGGTGATGGGTCCCTCAGTGTCTCCAAAGATGGGGTTGATTGTGACGATGTACTCAGAGCCTGAGTGCAGGCCTTGGATCATGTAGAAGTTGAAGTTCTCCCCAAGGTTGATGTTCTCTATGTGACCATCTGCAGGACAATAGGAGAAGAAGCGCATTCCAGAATGAAGAACACATTATTAGGAGCAACACAACACACAGTATACCAGTGTTCTCTAAAAATACAGAGAGGGTACAGCACCTGGGGATGCCCATGTCAGACGGTATCCTGTTGCCCCCTTGACTGACTCCCACCTTGCTTGGACGGTATCTGTAGTGGCATTCTGGACCAGGAACTGCTTGACTGCTACTAATTTTACTGTTAACGACATTTCAAAGATATACAAAAACCATTTTCAAAGGTTAATGCAATATTTTATTTATAAGTTTTAATTATCCTAAAATATTATTTTAAAAAAAAAAAACTTGTAGGAACATTTAATAAAATTGCTAATCAAATAAAATTCATGCAAAAAAAAAAAATTCAAAATCTTTTAATCCACTTTTATATGCAGACGCTGAGACCTCATGCAGCCTACAGTCCTACTGGCAGATTGTTTTTAGAACAATACCTCCCTATTGTGGAAATGTTGAGGTACTACATAGTGGTGTTTACTTTATTCTAATAAATGTATTAATTAACTTTCTTATAGATATTCTCTTTTTTAAAGCTGACTATTATGAAGGGCAATCAAGTAATAAACATGCTTTCCCCAAAACATGATAATACTGAAGTGTTTTTTTCCTGTTTGAATAAACATTTTATTTCAATGTGAGACACCTACATGTTTTTCCCACTAATGACACTGGTTCACTGGGCCCCTCGGGATAAACCGCATAGATATTGACGGTATACTTTTTATCTTCTTCCAGGCCGTCAATCACATGAGAAGAGATGTCTCCAGGAAGCAGCTGCTCATATGCTAATCCTGGTCTGTTGGCTGAAGAGCATCAGAAAAATTAAACAAAATTATCTCAATGATACCATTTCTACAGTGTCTTCCAAAAACGTATTTATTCCCATTGAATATTTTCAGCTTTTGTCAAGTTGCAAACAAAAACATAAATCTATTTTGTTACTATTTCACTCATGTGCCGAGAAATAAAATCTATTCCAATTGAACCTTTAGAAGTTGCATAATTCGCCAATGAACTTCACCTGAGATTAATTTAATCTCAATATAAATCGGTTTACAGATCCTGCACTCCACACTCTCTGGCTTTGATGGAACAGCAGCAAAATAAAGCAACTGCTGAAAGAAAACTCCCTGTTTGCCACATGTCATGCAAGAGGTTAGAGCAAACACAAGGAAGAAGGTGCTTTGATAACAGAAGACCAAAATGTAACTTTTTAGCCCACATGCTACATTATGGCAGGCAAAAAGTAACACTTCACATCATCTTTAACACCCAGCTCTAATAATGAGATATTGTGGTGGCAGAATCATGCTGTAGGGATGCTTTTGTACAACAGAGATAAAGAAGCAAATCAGAATTAATGGGACAATATATGCAGGGAAAATCCCAAATAAAACTAGTATAAGCTAAATTTAAGACTGGAGCAAAAGTTCACCAGAATAACAATAGAATAAATACAATAAAAGTATTTCCATGTGTTAAAATGGTCCAGTCAAAGTCCAAAAGTAAATTCAACAGATTTTAGGAAAGACTTCAGTACTGATTATGGGGAACCACGTGGCTCAGTAGTAGTAGTAGAGCAGACGAATCACATGCAGAGACATGTCCCCTGTCCCAATACTGCATGTCTTCCCTGTCTCTCTCTGTCCTCTTTTCTGTCCAGCAATTAATGAATAAAGGCCACTGGAGTCACAAAAACTGTCTAAATTATCTTGTTTAAGGGATGTTTGCAAGGCACGGTTGTAAAAGCACTGTCGCTATGCAATCTGTAAAGCCAGTCATACTGACAGTCAACTTACACCTGGGTATAAAGATCTTAAATCCATTGAGCTTTCCCAGAGGAGAAGTCCAGCCAAGACGTAGAGAGAATAAGCCCTCCTCGATAACGCGGAAGTTTGATACTTTGGGCAATGAAGCTAAAGACAGAAGTGCATTGCTTAGAGAACAGCAGTACAGCAAAGTAATAATAAAAACAACGAAGGCTTTGAATGGATAAATATATGCTGAAATACAACCCCCACTTGTTTTTACTGTGATTGTTTCAGAGTTGCTGATGAGGTTTGGGTAGACGGCGTAGAGGGTGAGGGAATACTCCGTCTTCGGACTGAGCTCTGTCACCACAGCAGAGCTGACGTCTGCCTTCCGATCCAGCTGTTGCGTAACAGGGATGATCAGTGAAAAATGAATCAAAGAATTATGTTTCAGAAAGAGCAAAGCAACATGAGATGATGAGGAAAGACATCTAAAGAAAAAGATGCACCAATTATCCAGAGGCAGTTCAATTAGAGAAATGTCTATAAACATAATTTATTATGAATGTATTTTTTTCATTAAACTTCAGGCGATTTCAGGATTTGATGGCATCTTAATAATTCTATTGATCACATATTGTTAATTTGACAAGATTAGCTACTCTATTTCTGGGATTCACGTTCATTAAATATTCATACATGCATGTTTGTTATCATTACTGTAATTTTTACTCATAAATACTAATAAAGATTACAACACTTTTTTTAATTTGAGGTTCCAGAACTTCACTACATTTTCAGTCCTCTTTCACATTTTAAAACATAAAAATTCGATAATATAGATTACCCTTATTATAATAAGTATGGAAACATAATTAACAGAAAGTAAGTGAGGAGGGAAAGAAGTAATGAAGAAGGACTGAAAGAAGAAAGTAAGGGAAAAGATAGATGTAATGAAGGAAGAAAGCATGAAAGGAAGGGATAGGACAATGAAGGGAAGTAAAGGAAAGAATGAAAGGCAGAAATGGGAGGTGTAGACCAGCATCCTGACCATCTCTCACCTGCCTCTGCTGGTTGAGCAGGAGTTGTCCCCTGGAGCTGAGAGGTGTGACCAGGAGACGGTATCCAGTGACATCCCCGGTAGCCTTGCTCCACGTCAGCCTGACGGAGCTGTGGGCCAACTCACTCACCTGCAAGTCTCTGGGACCAACCACATGCTGCTCGCCTGCGGTTTTGTAGAAATACAGACACTCAGATGAAGTAAAGAGGAAAAGTATGCTTGGCACACAAACAGATTAAAGTTTACCAGCCTTAAAAAGTTGAAGGTTCCAAAAAATTTTAAATAAAAAGTAGAGTAGAGGTTTCATCCTAACACATGACCACAGCAAGAAAGTCATGGTTTAGATCAAAGCAAATTCATGTGTTAAAATGGTCCACTCAAATCTGTGCCAGTCTGTGGCAAAATGCTGTAATTAGTGTTCACAGATGGCCTCCATCAAATATGACGGAGCTAGAACTATTTGTTAAACTAGAGCCTCTAAATGCACACAGCTGTTGCAGATATGCCTCAAAAGACTTCAGAGTATTGACTTAGGTTGTGGTTCTCAAAGATGTTTCACAAATATGAATTTTTCCTTCTTTCCAATAATTTTCTCCTTGGTTAATCAAATGGAATCTGTGGAAGTTTCTGTTTGAAAGATGAAAACATTTGAAACAAGGTCCAGCGGTTACCACTTCCTTTGCAGCTCACTATAATCATATGAAAGTAAAAGCACTGATAGTATTTGTGGAACAAGCTTACGTGGCTGGATGGTTTTAACAGGTCGTGGAGGTTCAGAAGCACTGAAACATAACCTCCGGGACAGTTTGGGAAGAAGAGTTTCCAGGAGAGAGAAGTCTGCACACTCCAAAAGATGTTCCCCGAAGGGCTCAGACACGATCCTTCTCAACTCGGACACATCGGCTCCTCTTACGCCTTAATATTAAAGAGAAAAATGAGAAAAGGGGGTTGGGGGGAAATAGAGAATTGTGAGCAGATATTGATTTCAGTAATTTGACGCTGGAAAGAGAAACAACATACTACTAGGGGAATTGTATGTTGAGTAATCCATATTAGATCATAAAATAATCCACAAATTCACACACAGAACTAATCCTATACTCTATAGGCATAATTTCCAGGCATAAGTGTTGTGGGTTTAAGTTTGTGAAAGTACCTCCTGAAAAACTTTAAAATATATGCATTATTAATGTGAATGAAATAGTTTTTTTATGCTAGTCTTCTAATTAAGTGCTTGTGGACATCACAGCTGCAGAGCTTTCATGCAGTGCTGATGAACAGAAGCAGAGAACTCTTGTGTCAGAGGTGCAGATGAAGCACACTGAATCTCCTAATGAGAAATAGCTGCTATCAGCGCACCATCCGCTAATGAGCAGTAATTACTGCACCGCTGTCGCCTCAGAATTAAGTTTGTTTGGTTATGGCAGTGTGCAGGACAAAAAAAAGGTAAGGATTAAGGCAAGAAACATAGGGCCAAGTTGAGTATCAGGAAATGAACTTTAACAAATGCATCATAAGTGAGATTATGTTTATGTGGTACAAGTAAATACACACATACCCCCTCTAAATAAGAAACGCAACACATTCATACAAATACCCACACTGAAATCACAAATTCAAATGCATAGGACATGAATGTCTAACAACAAGACATACCTGATAGACCAGCAGAGAACAGATAAAATCTAAAGTTGGTTTCAGCAGTGGGGATGTTGAAGGAATTTTCAATATCTACTTTCACACTCACCTACTGCAAAGAGTGTAATCCCACTGTCTGCAACCGCCTGGGCTCCAAGGTCGACCTGGTCATCCGAGCGTCCGGTTGTGATCAAAACAGCAATCTGTGTTACAGAGAGACAGGAAATTACATACGCCACAATATATTAACAGGTTTATGAATATTTATTCACGCCTTAAATTTATGCCATTTTCATGCTAATTCAGATGTTAATAATGTCATTTTAGAATACCATTTAGAGACAGCTAATGGGAAATATAAAGCCAATAATAAGCATAAAAATTTCAGTGTGATCCAGATTTATTAGCTGTGTATCTGCCCTGAACTTGTATACTCAATTTATTTTTGTTTTGCCTATTTGCTGGGATGACTAATTCGCTAAATCTGCCCTCCGAACAAATTTTCTAAATAAGAAGCCTCCATTGAAAATCGATTATTCTCCTCAAATCCTCCATAGGCGTTGACATGGTTTACTTCTCAGTTACAGACAAATTACCTAAATGGATGAAGAGGAATTTGCAACATTTTCCAACTTTATTCCTGAGTGAGTGAGGAAGATGAGCCTGACAGGTCGGTGTGAGAATGTAGCTGCTGTTTAGCAAATGATCGGACTGAAGAATTTAATAATTCATCCTCCTCCTCTGTTCTTTTCTTACACACACACTTAAAAAATGTGTGTGTAAGAGGGTAACCTGTTATGCTTTACAAAGATAGCAAAAGTTATCAAGTCTTTTTGGTGACTTTGAGGAAAAAAATGGATGTGGGTTGAAAATACTTGCAGTTTTCTCAGTACCAGAAAATCTGTTGCAACATTACAAAGTAAAACCTTTTTTGGAGTGATGCATTCCAGAACTGCAGACATGAATAAATATTAAGTGGAATGATATGAACAAGACTACACTTGAAATATCTTGGCTTCAAGAAAAGCTACCATGCAAATAACGCTTTAGAGTGTCTGCTTAATGAAACTAAATCTGTGCTGATGTATTATCTTATTAGAGGGACGCTCAGTTAGTTTAATCTTTGTCAATGACCAACGGATTTGCAGATTGTTTCACATTCACAACCATTTGGAAAGTCGTCCATTATTGACAGCCTGATTGAGCATGCAGAATCTGTGCTGGAAAATCTATAAATTTCCTTTTTTTTTCTTTTTTCCCTTTCCAAACAGAAGACAATGCGAACAGATGAAAATCTGCTGTCAGCCGCAGACACGCGATCAATTTTTATTTCAAGCATACAGCGGGACGCTTTAATCAAATTCATGGCAGTGTGAAATGGTAGACCACTTTGTTTGTTTATGCCACGATGTCCTGTGGAGTACAAATACAGAGTCCTGGCAAGTCATTTCCTGTCATGTGGGGCACAGCGCATGCATGTGTTTGTAGCATGGATTGGTATCTTGAATGGTATCTTCCAACTCGTGGTCAAACATGTGCATGTTAGAGGCATAAAACAATTAAATAAAACCAGACAAGTGCAGTTAGCCATGATTAATCTCAACATACAAAATGCAGTACCTTTGGGGTAAAATCTCGGCTGATGGCAGGGCTGAACACAGAATCTACAAGGAACCGGAGAGCGCTGCCTGTCCTCCTCGATCCTCCACCGTAGGGGAGGTTTCCAACAGTTCTGAGCACCTCCTCAAGTGAACTGTAGTCTGTCAGAGCAACAAGCATCCTGTAGAGCAAAGGCATGAAGCAAAACTGGGTCATGTAGAAATGATGGAACAGGAGAGAGCAACGGGTTTCTGTGTGTGTAAAACTTGTTTAGATGACTTCTCTACTGAGAGGAAAAACAAGTCTTTGACATGGTGTCAGGAGTTCATGCTCGACTACCTCGGAACATCCCCAAAGAGAGTGACTCCGAAGCGAACCCCCTCAGCTCCCACTGCGTTGTCCTGAAAGGAGGACATGATGGCTGAGATGAAGTCTTTGACTCTGAAGAAGCTGGTCTGACCCACACTCCATGACTCATCCACCAGGAACACGATGTCTGCCTGCACCACCGTCCTGCAGGCTAAAAAAAACAAAATAGGTTAATTTAACATAGATATAGTGCCTTGAAAAAGCTTTCTCATCCCTTGAGCTTATAAGCATTGCTTGTGTTATGATGGAAACCCAAATATTTTATTGTGCTTTAATGAAGTAGACCAACACAAAAGTAGAACATAACTGCAAAGTAGAGGGTAAAATTATAAAAGCTTGACCAGCGAAGTTGTGAAAAAGTGCAAACCAGTAATATGGTCTAAGACAATATCAAAAGCTTTGAACATCTCAATCAATCCTGCTTTTCCGAAAGCTAGTCACCATTTAACAAACCATGTTTATGTGCTACAAAGATGTATTGTCTTAATGTGCAAAATTGGTAGAGGCACACCAAAAAAAATTGATGTTTTCCTTCCCCATCACAATTATGCACCATTTATTGTTAGTCTATGACATAAAAATCCCAGTAAAACAGGCTGAAGTTGTGACAAATTATGGAAAAGGTTAATGGGTGTAATTACTTTTGCAAGACAATGTCTATGAAAAATAGGCAAATTTGTCTTTTAAAAATTAATTCCACTTTGTCTAAAAATAAATAAAGGCCTGCTTTATCATTCTGTAATACATTACAGAATTTAATGTAAAAAACCAAACAAAAAAACCAAACAATTACAGTTCTTGGCCAAGAAAACGCTGAAAGATTTACAGCCAGGATTTCTTTAATTCATAGAATATCAGCTGTGACATTTAAAGAGGCATATCCCCTTGAATGGGTGTAAAACGTTTGGGGAAAAAAAACACCCTTCATTGACAAGTCTTTTTTTTTTGTTTGTATATTATGCTCACAACCAAAGCATTCACCATCCAGATGAAACATTAGCTTGAAAAAAGAAGCAAATCTGTTTCAATGGCTTGAGACATGGATTCCTAAGCTGCCCACCAGAGAACAGTCTTGTTCCACCGTGTTAGGATCATTCCTTCTCGTTTGCTTCCGTTGTGCAGCCACACCGCCACACAAATCCCCATGAATTTTAATGAGACACAAGTGAGCCAAAGAGACTATCAATATTCTGAGCACTCCAGCAATAAAAGTTTAGTACAGAAATGAGGGACGCTTAGAATAATAAGGTAAACACACCCAAAATCAGGGTCAGTTGCCTTGCTTAACAAATGCATTTAACATGCAGAGTTTGGAGACATTTAGATGCTTTTCAATGTGAGGAGAGCAGTCTGGATACCAGTACACACATACACAATCTGCTGTGTCTGCAAACACCCTCCGAGTCAATATTCTGGCATTACATATGCAATAAACCAAAGTGACGACAGCATTGATTAGGCTGGCGAATAAAAGATGGGCTTCGCTGATTGTTCTGTAAGTGATAAGTGATTCTCTCCTGTCCTCCATTTGATTACCGAGCTTGCTCCCTTCTATTATCTCGCCTTCTTGCTTTGGCTGATGTCCCAGGATCCACAGGGGCTGACATATGTCCCCGCACCATGCCGATCCAACATTATATTCTCCCTTACACACCCATACATCTCATCAAGGCAGCAAATATCACAAGGAATCCAATTTTTGTGGCTTCTCTCGTGCCGAGCCAACATCTTTGCACACATTCTGGCTTTGGTTTATATTCAGCAACAGTACATTTATCACTAATGGGTTAAAAACCATTGATTAAATTTCAAAAACTACAACAATGCGCATCCATTTTATGCTTTGAGTTGAGTCTCATACAGTCAAGTCAGCCACGTTTTGCATACATAAGCAGCCAATCTATTCAGTTGGATACACTTTACACCCTGATTTTTTGCAGAAGCACATAAAACGTGGCGGATGCCCCGAGCAAGGAAGCAGCTGGGGGCTTGTGTTTGTCAGAAAAACCCAGACTGGGGTGGAAAACAAGATCAATTATCCAGAAGTTTGTCTGTCTGGGCTGGCAGGCAAGATCGACATGCCAAGGATGAGGACACAACACAAGCTGAGAAATTACAAGTGTTTTTCATTGAAGGTTATCTGTGCGGATATTTCAAAGGTTGTAACCCCATTGTTTTGTACCATCATTGATTTCAGCATTAGAGGTAGCTCAGTGCCTTCAGCATATATACAGCAGGACACTATCGCTTCAGGAAAAAAACAAAAACCTTTAATGATGCACTACTGCATTCAGCACCAACAAATGCAAAAGAAGTAATTTGAATTTTTAAAGTGAAAACATCTTAAAAACTTGAAAGCCAACAAGGTCAGCATAAATACACAAGCTTTAATGCAAACAGAAACAGGAATTGACAAAAGAAGTCAAAATTTTGTCCACAGAATGAAAGCACTAAACAATAAAAAGCACAAATGTTAGTTGGATAAACAGAAAATAACTTTCTAATGCTAATTTCAGTGTCATGCCACTATGTTCAAATGCTCCTTGCATACTTTTGATACAATCCGTTTATTGTTTTTATGCGACACTGTTATTTACCGTTCTCTTTCTGTCCTTTCCCTGTTACTTCCAGGCTTCATACAAAAGTAAACTTTTTAATAAAAGACATCCCTGCATGTGTCATTTATAAAAGCTTTAGCAGTGGCATGAAAAAGTGCTTTCCACCATACAGGTTTCTACTGTTTTTTGATTTTTTGTCACACTTAGCTGTGAAAATATCTGACATAGAAAACCAAAGGAACTACAAAATGCGGCTTTCAGATGATACTTTCTTTAATTAAAGTGAGAAAAGCCACCCAGACCAACCTGACCCTATCTGAGAATGTAAAAAATGTCCAGGAGCTACCAAAGTTTTCTCCAGCTGTATAGAGCAAAATAGTACCCATTTCTGTGTATTGCAGAACTGCTGTTGGAAAAAAAAAAAAAGATTTATACATATCCCTGAGAAGAATGACAATTTGGCTTTTGGGAACTATTACATGTGAAGGAGCATCTTCATTTACGTCTGAGTTATTAATACCTTCCCATAGTTCTTTATGCATCACTTTTAGGGATGTACAAATATTCCCGTCGATATTGAAATTTGGCATAAACATAGCTGCAATTGCCAATAACCGATATTGTTTATATTTTATACGTTTCACTACCCTTTGACACCTTGATAAAAAACAAGCACTCCGCTGAATTTTCCACTGCTTTTCTGCTTCAGTTACACTACCAACCATCTTGCACTGCATCACAATCACATGACCAAACAAATACCACATGACAAACCTTCTGCCCTACCTCTCCAGAAACAAATAGCAACAAGATGGAAATAAATATCAGCTGTTAATATCAGCCCAGTTGTATTTATCAAACCAACACGGTATGTTAATAAATGACTAATATTGGCAGATACCAATGTTTTTGCCGATACGTCTTGCATTCCTTAACACTTTCTACAAATCATATTACCAAACTTGCGATTTGCTAACTGACCTTTTAATGACATCCAATAGCACTTGAGGCAAACTTTCTGTATCTAGAGGATGTATTTGACAAGCTTGCAGAAAGAAGATGTACAGTATACTGCACAAGAGGCTAGAAGATATTTAGTCTGGAAAGAAACTGCAGTTGGTTTAGTGTCTACACCTTGTACTGATCACATGAGGAGATGTAATGAAAGGGCACTCGCACGCTGTGCTCATTGAGAAGAATAGCATTCATTGGCTCGAGTATCCGACACATCTATCTTACCAAAAAATCCATAGTCATCTATCCAATTGCTAAATAAGTTGGTATAATATAGTTATAGCCTAAGAACATAAAAAAGGGGTAATTTAAAATACAAGTTTCTGGAAAACGTTTTGAACTCTTCAAAATTATAAAAAGTAGAAATATCTGATGCAGTAAATTGTGTAGTGGTGTTCCGATCAGGTATTTAAATGTCATCCCATACCTTCAGCTTGGGCTGCCACCCTTTGATGAGTGAGTGAAAAGCATAACAGAAAGATCCAAACAGATGAGTGCGCCATGCTCGTCTTCTCCTCGTTTCCTCCTTCAGTCACCTGCTTCTCCTTTCCAGCTCTTCGCAAACTCCACTTCACAATCAATTACAACGCCTCCATGCTCCTATCTGAAAGTACACAAGATGAACAGGGAGTGACAAAGTAATTAAGGACCCTCTAACATAAAACAACCCCAGACATTTTTTACATTTGTAAATGTCTTATAATTATCATGCAAAAGTCCTATTCAAGATTGTTTTCCTTCAATTCTGATACAGTCTATTTATATATTTACTGTAGAGGTTCTAAACAAAACTTGCAGAATCTTTAGATATTTATAATGTGCAGTTGAGGGTTTTGAACTCTTGCTGGCCTCAATCACTTCCCCGTAAACAGTTTTACAACCTACTCCCTGAGGCCAGAGAGAACAAAACATCAAACCGTTTTTAAGTTGTCTAATAGAAACTTGCAAGAGGTCACAAATAAACACAGAACATCTAAAACACTGACTGTAATCTGCTTCAGTTAATTTCAGTGTTCATGATTTATCAATGAGAAAGTGACTTGGTAAAAATGGCCTCCACTGGACAGTTGTCTAAACCAACTCTCCAAAATATCCAAATGATCTTTGATTCAAGACTTTTGTGGAAGTAGTCTGTGGACTGAAAATTCAAAAGCATGACTTTAAACTGTGCATTAAACTAATACCATGAAATAACAGGACATCATTTGGGCAATATATGTGATAGCGCAATGAGCTGGAATAATTTTCAGCACCTGGCAGACTTGTCAATCATGAATTATGCTCTCTACAAGAAAAACAAAGTTTGTGACATCAACTCTGGTGCACTTAATTTATGAAACAACATTGATCCAAAGCACATTAGGAAGACTACCTAAATGGCTGGGTAGACCATTTCAAAAACTGCCATGTCATTACCTTAAACAAACTTTTCATGCTAAAAAAGGTCTAAGAAAACTTCCAACGTAGCTTCAAAGAAGAGTGGGCCAAAATTTCCCCACTGTTATGTAAAAGACTTATTGCCAATTATCACAAATTATAGCAGTTGTTGTTGCCAAGGGTGGAACATTTAGTTTTAGAATAAGGGGATAATTATGTTTTCATTTTGAGCCAAGTTGACTTGGATAGGTTCTTTCCGTCCATCTATCAATCATCTAAATTTGCTTTTTGTTACGGGCACATTTAGCAAATGTGCCCGTGTCTCCTATAATGCATAAAATTATTTTAAAGTTTTGTTTTATTTTCTATTTTATTCAGGTTGTCATACATTGTATGATATGTAATCATCTGAAACATTTAAGTTTGACAAAAAGGCAAACACACCAGAAATATACTCCTTTAACTGCACTATACTGTAGCTTCATATTTTTTAAATTAATATATGAAAAACAAAAAATACGTTTGACGTACATTTCAGGAAAGTAATTACTACAGATCTTTTAACTCTCAAGCTACTTCTGTCAGGATTTTCATTGAATTTTTTTGGTTGCTTCCTAAAAATATGACTTCCAGATATTGCTTTACTGTAATAGCCAGAAAAAGAGTGAAAAAAACAAAACAAAAAAAAGTTAAAACAAAACAACAACAAACTTTCAGGAAGCAAAGAAAACCTGTGCATCAAAAATAATTACAGAATTTGGAAATATTGGCAGCCTTTCAACATTTTTAATTTAATTTCAGAGTCCGCCGCCTTTAATTTAATTACCGTTTGCTTACAGTGGAATAGCCAGACAAATATTTGAAAGGATTAATTACAGAAACCAGAATCATTTGAAAATCAATGGCATAAAGTAAAAGCTTTAAAAACTTAAAGACTGGAAGTTGGCCGTGGGATTCAGATCTATGCTTCTCTAAAAAAAAAAAAAGGGGGTTATCCATTCATTCATCAATCCTGATTGGCATGACCACGATGTTTTCCAACAAGCAGTAGAAAACAGACAGCAATGGTATTAAAAACCCGAGGCATGAAACATTGTACCTACACTTATAAATTTGTGGAGTTTTTTCTGGGCTAAAATGGTGCCAAGGCATGTTTCTATAAACGCAGCGCACAATAAATGCTTGGGTTGAGCAATGTCTAAAAATCCCTCTGTGTTAGAAATTTATTTTGAAGGGTATTGTTCTACTTTAGTTTGCAAATTCAGGTCAAGCATCGTGCTAATTTATCAACAAAATAGTTTAATGAATAACATTCACATAAGCAAATGCAATCAGCATCTAATCAGACTAAATCTTTACTCAGTACAGCACACTTGCCAAGACCTCACGCAGCACTAATGACTTGTTAAAACCCACACTGAATGAGCTTACCATTAACGAGAAGAAAAAAAAAAAAAACTCCTTTTAAAACTCTGAACTGATCAAGAGAATTCCTGCTGGTATGTTTTACGTTTGGTTGCTAATTCCCACATATCTTGCAAACATGTGGATGTGAGTTACACCAGCATGTGTAAATGACTAACATCAAAATGAGCTCTGCCTTCACTCAGCAACATAAAAACGTTTTTTAAAAGTTTACTTGAGCCTGAAAGAGTCACAACCCATCTATCAAGCCAATAGGCTTCATAAACTTCCACCAGAGAGCACTTCAGTGGTAAATCTATATGATTACAGCATTAAAAAAACCAAACAAAAAAATAAAGAAAAATGTGAAATCATTTGAATTCCAGAAAATGCCTCCATGTGATTTGACCATCTGGTCTGACTAGGCTAGAATGGCTGAAGGCTGAATAGTTTATAACTACTGCAGATGGAAGTGAGAACTGGGAGGGCATGAACAGCCAAGGAACTTCACTTTCCCTCTCACATACCAATGCAGATCTAAGATCTGTCTCTGCATGCATCACTTTAGTGTTATACTGCAGGCAGGACAAACTCATGTCATTATAAATGGCAGGTAGGGGATTACTTTCTGTGTGCCGTGTCAGCAAGCAGAATCTTTTAGCCTTAGACTGGTTTTAGTTTAAGGAAACATTTTCTAAGTGTATTTTAACTGACAAAAATTTCCTAAAACAAACAGCTACAGAAACTACAATAATAAAAAAAAAGATACAAGATGTTTAGAGTACTTTAGTGTTTAAAATTTATTATTCACACACCGTTAAGTTGTGGAGACAAATTCCAAGATCTTACCATAAAACCAAACTTAATTTTTATGGACAAAGTTGACTACAATGTTTTTCAGCCAACAAACCGCAAAAGCGTGATGTCCATCACCACAGATTAAGCTATGCATTCCTGAGCATATCTGTACTGTTTAGCTGACAAAACTGAAAAGACTGGACCCATGATTGTGAAGTACCCCAGATTGAAGTAGTATTCAGCGCTAGCAGTCATGTCTTGAAGATGTCAACAGAACCAAAACAGCAAACATCAAAGATGACATTCAGAAGTTACTGAATCAGAAACCCCATACTTTACAATTATGCATCGACAACCTAAACACAGAGTTTTTTTTGTCCTGAGAATGCAGACATGAACATGCTCCAGTTCAATAAAACAGATTTGAACTGGATAATCAAACTCACAAGACCACTTCAGCAACTCCATGAGATTAAAAGTTTTGTTTATTGTCCAACTGCTGGCAGGACAGTCATAACCTCCTCCTGAACATTTTTAAAATACACTACAGAAAAAACACACCCTGAGAATTTGAGAATGATGGTTGGACAACACTTTCTGATCCAATCTATGATCCTCTTCCTTTCCGCTTCTCTTTCATGAGCTGCGACTGCATCACAATGCCAAGAGTTGGCATTTCAAGGTTAATCTTGTTCATTTCTGGCACAGAGTAATCTTTAATTACTTCAGGGACCCCTGCTACCGGGATCGACTGATCAATTTGAAGCAATGAACAAAGCAAATTTCTCCTATTGAGTCTTAAAGCTGAAAGAAAAATGCACCTCTTTAGATATGAAAATAATGCTGTTAGGTTAAATTAAACTAAAAACAGATTTTCAGATATGACTTTGACAGTGGTTACATTCAGGTAAACTTTACAGCCGAAACCTTTGAGCCGCTTCTTTAAAGCAATGAGTTGATGTGTTTCAGTGACTTCCCTAGCCAAAGGCATATGAAGTCAATCTCCCAGCAATGCAGACCGTTTCTATTATTGGCTGCCAACTGGTGCAACAAATATTGTTCATGAAATCTCTCCAGTGGCATTACTGGTTAAGATACTTACCAGTATCTTAACACTTTAAGTATATTAATGTTTATTACTACTTACAAGCAAAACAGCAGATTTGGGAAATATAAACAAACAGAGCAATGTTTAGCCTCTTAGCTTAAAATGTTAGCATGTTGACAAGTGTAAAGAAATTTGGAAAATGCATGTTTGCAGTCTGGTCATAAATCAAACAACAAACAGAATTAGAAAGATTGTGTTGTGGCAATTCATTCATTGTAGATCTATTTTCTACAAAATATATTGCAGTAAGTCTAGCGGTTATTTAAGTGTTAACCAGATTGTTCCTCCAAATACCTAACTTATGACCAGCATGGATGTCAGACATCACCACTGCTCATAGCAACAATGCCTCAAGACATTCCTGCACTGTCTATAATCATAAGTCAAATAAAGAGACAGATGTCCTCAATGATCCCATTGTGACTACATCCTGCTCGCTTACCATGCTGGTTTCACAAGGATTTTTCTGCTTTGTCAGAGAGAAAGTGCATTTATTGTGTTTGTGGCTTTTAGTTCATCGCTTTTCCATGTGGATTAAGTAATGTTACAAAATGAGGTTTACCACCCCTAGCCTTTATTCCCACCCCTCCCCTTTTATTTCCTATCTCAATTTCTCACACACACTCACACATACACACTTCACATGCCTGCAAGTCTAACTGCATGTCAGCTATTTCTACATAATGGCATTTTCCACCTCACCACTTCACAGGATGGATTATCCCCGTAGGTGGGAAACTGGTGACAGTGAAGAGACACACACATGCACACACACCACTCTGAAGCTACTGCATACATTGGCAGATGTCTTTGGTGCAACACATCCGATCTACAGCTGGTTCACATGCCAACAAATACAGGCACACACTTTGATAAGACTTACAAGTTGCAGATTTTTGTCAAAGTAACAATTTGCATTTGAACTCAACCAACCAACCCTGGTAAGTCTATGCACAGACATAAAATACCCCCCCATTTACCCTACATATAGTTTCATCTTCTGTCATTGCTCTCACCAACAACTTGATGTGCTCTTGCTATTCATGATGCACTACAGTTGACACGACTGCATAATGCATCTTCTCCTTTAAGCCTGTGTTGAATTTGAATGGTAGATGCACAACCAAAGGCAAATGCACATGTGGACTGGGTAACAGCCCGACACAGGAGACTGATGTACAAATCTTAAAAAGATAGTAATTTCCACTAATCGTTTTATCTTTATTACAGACAAGGAGAAAGGTAGGAGCACATTACGGTCCCTGGCCTTTAGAGGCATTACTTATTTTGACAGAAATGTACCTTTTCTGTTCTTTAAAGACAGAAATGTACCTTTAAAGAGCAACAGAAAAACCTCAAAATCAGAGTTGCTTGCATAAATTCAGAGGTTCAGTCTGCAAGGGTTTTGTGATGTTGAAATGTATAACTACTCTGACATAGTATATCAAAGAGCAGTCAAATTATTGGGTTTTACATGTAACCCTAGAATGGGCTACAGCTTTTTCCACTTACCAAGGAAGACATTATCCTTTTTGTTAAAAACAACAACAAAAAAAAACAAGATAAAAATGTATCCAAGACTGTATCCTTTGCTATATAGATGATTAAGAGAGAATAAAGGGGTACATCCATATGTATCAGAGCAACAGAAGGTTTATGTGTTGGAGTAAATGAATGAGTTTCACTGAAGAGAAAAGTTAGTGAAAAAAGGGGTGGAGGTAAAGCTGCAGCAACCTGTTGGATCCAAGAGAGCTCAAATAACAGAGAAGGCTAGAAGACAATTTACATAGGGGAGGAAATTGGTTCCAATTGTGGATAAGCAATGACACTACATGTTGCATCATGAAATGCATGAATGCAAAAATAAACTGCAAAGCTCAAACATATTGATGCAAACAGTTGAATTTGTGGTTAAAAAAAAAATCTATCAAAACCTGTTGGCAAAACTCACTTGAATGAATGTTTAACATGTTGGCACAAGCAACCAAGATTTCAGAACCCCAGGCTACTTTTTTCCCCTGCATTTCAATTCACAGGAGTTTTTTTTTTTTTTAGATAAATATAAAAGCAAAAGATGAATCACTGTTTGACTATATAAAAAAGAAAAATCATATACCCCACCTTTGCAGAGCACTTTAATTTCATAATGAACATTGAATCGGCACAACAGACATAAAATGTGAAGGTGTATCAAAGGTCTACTTTTATTCTTTATATCATGCACTCAGCATTTGTATGCTCATATATAAAATGGCTCGCAGAGCAAATAGTGACCCAGAAGAGTAAAGGGAAAGAAGAGGATAAATCTGTCATGTTTTACAAGCTGTTGGTGGTTTTACTTGCACGTGTGGGTATGTGGGTTGTTTTTTTTACATGTTTAGGGGCATTGGGTCATTTTTAATGATGGACCTGAGGAATGTGGTGACCCATTTAATAGGGCTTCTCCAGCTGTCAGCGCTGACATGTTGTAAATCTGCACACGCAACCAGGGGGCGGGGCTTGCTGATGAGAAGATTCAGAAAGCCCTTAGTAACAGGGGACAATACATCTGATTACGCCACTTCAGTTTTTTCTGAATGGGTGAGTATTCACTGTAGAGTCGTTCATTTCAGGTTTGATCATTTTTTTTACCCTCCCTTTTCTTTCAGATGGTTCTGAAGCTAAGCCATCATCAAAAGCCCAATGCCTTCGTACATCTCAAATTGTGTTTAAGAGTGGTTGTGTCTGAGGGTGCTGTGGTGGCGCAGGGGAAAAGCATTGGAAAGCAGCCCAAGCTGAAGGTATTGGATATTCTACCTTCTTGCATAAAACACCAAAATGATCTCCAAAATCTCTGAGAAATGCAGCAGGACGGCCCAACGCACCACAAGCAAACCCAGCTAGTAAGTCTGAATGAGAGATGGCATTCCAACGCAAGAAAAAGGTGAAGTAAATTTGTCTGGCTTCAGGGCCGTCTGCGTATTCTCACTGCCCCGCTGCCGACCCTGACCACATGTTCGGCACATCAATCAGGACAACTCTCCCTAAAAGAGGTCACAGAGTTTGAGCAAAAATGTAGTAAAATGGGCTCCGTGCATGAGGAGAAATATCTACATATTACTGATCTAACTGAAAAGCTAGATCAGCAGAAATCCAGCTTGCTTACATTTTGCAAACGTAAGAGTGTAGTGTGTGAATTTATAGAGTTATTAGTTAGACAGAGTGCATGCGAGTGTCCATACATTCACAAGATTTACCAAATATGTTGTCGGAAAAAGCAACATAATATTTTTCTATAAAACACACCAAAATTGATTAGAGTGGGATTTAAATAAAATTTTCACCAAAATAATTACCACTACACTGCTGATGATGTAGAAGGAAAGCAGTACAAAAACACCTCAATAAGAAACTAAATTAGAGAAAAACCATGAAGCAACTACACTTTCTGTTATGTGGAAGCAAAATTATCAATCATAATGGACATGGAGGAACAGAAATATGAGGGCCGGTCGGTGAGGAGTTAACTGCATGTGGACTGATTCCATCTATTAGTTTATTAAACTAATGATCCTCTGGGAGCATATATGAGAGATTAAAGGTGGAATGTGTTCAATACAAATATTGCAATCTAAATAATGGACCCAATCACAGAGACCAACCATTGGAAAAATGTGAGTTTTTTAACAACAAGGAAAATTAGTGGGGAAATCACAGGATGAGGAGGACATGAAGTGTGGCAGAGCGACAAGTTCCAGTCAAGATCAACGAAAACCAGGGAGCTCATATACCAAAGTGGGAGTGGAAAATTACACTGAATGCAGGATTCTGTTGAAGTTGAGCTCTGAGCAGGAGAACTGAGGGAAATAGACTAATTAACAAAACACAAAGGAATGTTAACTAAGCACAAAGGAGAACAAGATTGACACTAGAGAATCAAAACTCAAGAAGAAGTAAGAAGCCAAACATGAGAACTAACATGACTTAACTACAATAAAGAACAGAGAAGGAAAAACCCAAATGACAACCAAGAACTCAGGATCAATCACCCCCTTCAGTGCTCCGTTACTGGCCATGCCACTGATGTTGCTTGAAATATAAGCACATGTTATTACAATAAACTACTTATATGATTTTCTAAGAGATTGTCCATTCAGCATGTCTGCCTTCTGGCAATTGTTCAAAAAGCTCCTACTTCTAATTTGATCAAACAGGCATGTAATACATTACAGACATCTTTTATTTCTCCTCCTTTTTCCCCATTTTGGCTTCACTGGGTCCATCAGGTTATGAATCACAATCAAACATTACATAAGCTGCTGCTTGCTCAGCTCTAATTGTCCAATTTCTCTCAAATTATGTTGAACTCTAGCTCTGACTGGAAATTAAGAGTTATCCCTTAAATGGTGTCTTGTAGGATGTGTGGGAAAATGATTACAGTCTTATTGGCTCATTCTAAAACAGGAGCCAGACCTTGATCGCTCTCTTTACAGCACTCCGCTATTCTTCTCTCCAAATCGGGACATATCACCTCCTGCTGCAGTGTGACATCTGCCTCCGAGGCTTGTTTTCCCATGCCGCCATTTCATTAGCTTCCTGCTTCCTTTTGTGTGGCGTTAATGCAATTGTTGACAGTGTGACAGCATGAGACGGGTGTCAGACAGATTTGATGCTGGTATCAGTTTTTATTTAATGCCGTCATGTTTGGGTTTCACACCGGGGATGCGGGCAGCCTCTCTGCGGCTTGAGGCTATTACAGTTGTGATCCACATCCATAAAGCATAAAAACTGGGCAGAGTGCCCACCGTTGTCAGCTACAAAAGGTCTCCTCTGTGCCAGTGCTTTTAGCACTTCAAACATATGTAGAAACATATGTGCCCTCTTAGAGCTGAAGTGCTTAAACGCAGCATATGCCACAGTTTGACACAGAATGGGGGGAGAGAAAAAAAACTAAAGCTGAGAAATATGTATATGCAAGCAGCACAAGAATGACTTAGTGGTTACAGAAAATCTCTCCTGATGTATGTTGATTTTATTAACCCTGACTCTTTTTGACTAAGAGTGAGAAGGCAGCCGTCATGGCAACAGAAGAAAGCAGCGGGTGCAGCATCGTATCTGTTACTTTTCAGGACGATGAGCTGCAGCAGAGCAGCCGGTGATACACCACCCGTCTGAGCTGGAATAATTAGAAGAAATGCAAAAACTGTTTTCTGCTTGATCGGCCCTGATCGATGACTGGGTTGCCAGAAAAGGGAAAAGAAAAATTTGATTATTTTCTGGTCAGTGAATGCACCATACACTTTTCAGGGTGGTTGCTGTTAGTACCTAAGAAAGACTCCAATCAAACTATTTTTATAGTGTGACCATATACAGGCCTTTCATACAAGGATCTGCTCCAAAATAGCTTGATTCATTACAATTCTGGGACGAATTAAATAATTTTTCTGAACATTTCCTTTTGTATTTGCTGAAGTTATCTTTGTCTGTTGTGATATGTTGTGTTACCTGTGTCTTGTTCCAGTTGTCAAGGCTCTGTAAATATTCCAACGTTGATGATGACAGAGGAAAAGAATTTCAACTTCAGTCCAGAGGGCGTAGCGGCTCATCTCGATGACAGAACCGTTTCACACATTTCACTTGTTCTGCTTTCTCTCTTCATCGGACCTGTTATTAAAGGAAGAAAATTAAACATTGTGGGTGAAAAGACAGAAAACTTATAAAAGCCAATTTAGAAATATCTGGTAAACTTATAACTGTGCAATTACTGCTGTTGGCAGTATGTTAGAGAGGTCAAACTCAGTTTATAGACATCTTTGTTTCTGTTTTGCTCAAGGTTTCACCCAGAATGAGTCTCAACTTGTCTGAAAAGTGCCTGGAAGGCACTTTTGATTGCCTGAGCCTGTGCACCTATCCACCATAACAATTATTACCAGATTATGTGCTCAACCATGCAACAGAATCTCCTATATGATGTCACTTTGATATTTGCCTTGCAGTTACAAAAACTGATCAGAAATCAGAAAGAACACCAATTTCCGTGAAGTAGAACATTACACTCATATTTTCTTACAAATTAAAAATACACAAATTTGACATATTAAACAAATATAGTTCAAACAATGGCTCTCAAAAGTCCTCTAATTCATAAAAAAACCTACATGTGTGATTTCACTATACTAAGATGCCTCAAAAGATATTTACACAGAACCACCTTTCGCTGTGATTACAGCTTGAAGAATTTTAGTGTACGTCACTACCAGCTTTGCACTTCTAAAGACTCTGGGTCAAAATGCTTACACTGCAAAAAACCTCCTTTCCTTTAATAATCTATTAATATCTCTTTCCGTAAGCTCTGTTTGCTTAAGAGTATATGAAATTTCAAAGCTTACAGTGTTTGCGCATGCGACTGACTTCAGCCTTAATAGAACATCAGATCACTATGCGAGTGTGTTTGGCTGACTGATGGAGGAGCTGCATTTAGATTTATAGTGCAGAGAACTTTGTGGAATGTTACACAGTAGATAATGACATACAAATACACACGCGCAAACACACCCCACACGCGCACAGGCAGAGACAAGTCTGCTAAGAGCAGGTCACCGGAGCTCAGCAGCAGTACTCAATGGGATGGAAAATTGCTGAAGGGCGAAGTGTGACTATAAAAGCGGTTACTTTATGTGCATAATGCACAAATGGCCACATAATAAATTTGCAAAAGTAATGTTTGCGAATAAACATGACAGCTAGCAGAGACGCCGTTTAATAAATGGTGTTGCACAACATCCAAAACAATGATGAAAATTGATTCACAAAAAATAAACACTGATTAAACATGAACATTTGAGACAGCATTTTTGGTATGTATATTCTGTCGTACACTGTAATGTAGCACTGCTCTGCTCTCTGGTGAAACGGTGTGTGTACAATGCTTTTTTATATTCCACTTTCAACGACAATGGTCTGAGTTTTCCTGATATTTATAAGCTCAGCATGGACCAGTTTAAATCCATAACTATTTGTGCTGATATAATGAACTCATTGCTCCATCTTTCCAACATTTCTAAAGAAATATCTAAACCAAGGCTGAACTCGCACTCTGTCTCCAAATGAGCTAAGCAGAAACTCAAGGCACACCATTTTCTTGTTTCTCTACAAAAATTCAGTAGGCTGCTAAACTTGACCCCCCCCAAAAATCTAGTTTTTCAGACATAAATACCTGTGCAGCGTTTATGTCAAATGTGCTATTGAAAAAAAAAAACAACCTTAACTTTAAGCTCATCCACTGAATTCAACCAGCAAATGGTTAATACGTATCAAAATTCATAAGAGCAGAAACATATGGTGGAGACGAAGGATTACAAAGATGGAACACCTGGCAGTTTTCACAACCTGTCATGTAACCTTTGTCGGCATAATCCACCTCCGTCTCTCCCCCCTCTGTTACAGTATAATGGCCTCTTTTGACTTTTCTCCCCCATTGTGTGTGCCCTTTGAAATGTCCATCTTTGGTTTGATTTAATATGCATAACAGCATTAGGGCACAAGGACAGCAATTTGTAGGACAGTAGGATAAAGAGGAAGTGTTCGCTGAACCCTGTAAATTTACTAAAAGCATATTATGGATATGTATAGTAAAAGCTTACAGGTACAGAACTTACAGCTGAATTTGTTTCCCTTGAACTTTGCACATATTGTCAAACTTTAGTATATTTGATTGACATTTTATGTGATAGATTAGTAAAGAGTAGTGCATCAAAGTCACTACAAAACCAGGGAATGTAGTTGAATCAGCTGAATTTCTTTTCTCATGATTTAGCTTAAGATTACATTTTTGTGAACTGAAGCTATATAAATAAACTGCACTGAATTTGTTATAATGGATTTTATTCAAGGTGTTGGAGTAAATATGATTTAAATATAAAAAGGGACACTCCAGCTGTCAGATTTGTATTTGCAATGAAAAGTTTACTTTGTATTGGTCTTTTGCAAAATGGAATGGTTACTTTTGCAGAAAGTGGTAGGAGTCATGTTATGAAAGTCAGACTAACGGCAGAGGAAAGATGAAGAAAAAGAAAAATGGCAGGACAGAATCAATTAAAAGAAGGAGGGGTAATCTGATTAGAAAATATTGTGTGAGTTTGTGTGTATGGCTGAGATGTCTGTTGGAGGGCGTGGCTGGCATGCTGCAGGTCACACACCTGCCTGCAATCACCTAAGCTTCTGGAGACTTAAGGAGCTTTTGGACTATTAGTCTCTGCCTGTTGATGAACCTTTCAATGTAGTCAAGCCCTCAGTAATCCTCTGAGTATTTTGTCTTCCTTTGAGAAGTATCAAGTCTAGTTAGCTTACTTAGCTTTACTTGAACTCAAACCCTTGTGTTCTCTGTGACGATCAAGAGAAGAATAATCTAGAGTGAGAACGTTTAGGAAGACTGGAACTGCCACACTCTGAAGAGCCAACAACTGAGAAAAAGCCCCACAAAAAAGGCCTAAATCAGAAATGCTTCTGGTCAAGGGCTAAAAATCTGAGACGCATTCAAACATCCACATGTTCTCTCTTTGAAACACTTAGCCGCACGTCAATAACAAACCCACGAGCTCGACAACATGCCCCAGGTATTTCTTCAAGTCCCAGGTGAGGTCAGCTCAGCCTGGAGGGGGTAGTATTCTTCCGATAAGAGGTGTTTGTTTGGACACGTCGACTACCTGCAGAGATTTCCCATTTGACACAAAGCCTGAGGATAGCCAGCCAATCAGATAAAGCAGCAGAGAAAATACAACACAGATTTGTGTAAAATTCCTTCCTCCCCAAATCCCCAGCTTTTATTTCTAAATAAATCTGCAATTGGTAAGAAAAAACTAATATACTGCTCAAAAAAATAAAGGGAACACTTTAAGTGTTAAACACCTGTTTAAGTGTTCCCTTTATTTTTTTGAGCAGTGTAGTTTTAGACACTGCATTTAAATAACTATCGTTTCCACGATCCTGTTGCACCTAAAAGGCTCTGATGAGAAAAGATCATAGTGAGAATCTGTTTGCCCTCTTCTATTTTTGTCACTTGCTTCATGTTGTCTAACAATTTTTTACTTTAGTACAAAAGAAATAGAATCTTAAAAATTATTATTTTTTTAGAACCGAATGTTCAAACCAACCTCACTGAAAAAGTAGTCACTCTGGTGAGTCACTATTTAAATTTCTCCCATGTCTGACTTATGAGGTCAGTTAGTGTTTTCACTCTTCTGTGTCATGGTGACCTCTTATGAGTCCAGCTCATCATTTTAGACATTTTTGGGGAATAAATTACTACATTTTAGAAAACTTATGGTGTCTTCCAAGTTGTTTTGTGTGGTGGCTGACAGTTTCTACCTAAACATCATTTCTTGATATTTGTGCATAAAATGCAAAATGTCCCTGTGGTAACTGTGCATCAAACAAAATACAGTAAACAAAAGAAGTGAAATTCTCAGAAAATAACACAATAAAGGGTGAGAGTGAGACATGAAAGCACAAAAATAAGTTTGTCACTGCACTCAACAGAAAGCCTTTGCAACAATTACGTTTTTGAATAGGATGATGACATTTAGGAACATCTAACTGCATTCCTCGCAGCTATAATCAAATAATGACTAATATTGTGCGACACTTTCAGAGGCTGAAAGATGAAAACTGAAGCACATGAAAACAAGCAGAATATTTATACATTTCATTATGATGAAGTATTGATGTTCGCATCAATATAAGCTTATGAATAAAGCTCTTTTTATTCTCTGCTGAAGTTTGTCTTAATACATTCTTTTATTCAGAATGTGAAGCGGACTTTAAGTCGCGTTAAATTTTAATCATAATAGAGACTTTGATTCATTCAGGCATTGTCCTGTGCGCTTACCAGAGCTTTCAGCGAATCATGAAATTACTAAATTGCCCAAGTAAAAAAAAAAAAAACAACCTACACATAACAAAGAAAACACAAAGTTGTTTTCCACGGTTTCCAGAATACATAATCGATTTAAATTCAAACAGCATAAGGAGGTGTTGGTTTATGGAGACATACAAAATGAACTTTTTCTTTATTCACTTCCCAGTGAGTAGAGATCCATGTGGTCACCAGTATGTTGCAAGACTTGCTTAAATTTGCTGACCAACTACAGCCTTTTTAGCCCTATAAATGTGTCTCCAGTTTGAACATAACTGTGCTGTGCAGTCAGCAACTACTTGCCTTTGCCAGTACATACCTTGACAGAGATACTATCACTATAACATCTAGCTTTGCACTGGACAAAACACCAACCTTATTAGTTTTCAATTGCTCTCACTGACTCCTCACTTCACATCTACTTTCCTCTAACCTGAAAAGCAAGAAAAGGCAAACGCATGCTGACTAGCTTTTCACCTTTTGATTCAGTTTATAATGTGGAATGCTTGTGGGATCACAAGTCAGGTCATATAGATTCAGAAGAGACTTCTTTGAAAGAAATGCTGGTGCTTACTGATAAGAGTCTGAGGAGCCAATATAAAAGTAAGAGAAAACCACACAAGGTGCCACTTATGTCAGCTAAGGACAGGAAGTAGAGCCGGAATTTCAGAGAAATTGGAAAATTAAATGTTCTCTGTTCAATTAATCTCAATTTCATTCAAAACGTATAGGCAGAATTGGGCATAAACATACAAGCACAGATCTATCTCAGTTTGCATCAATAGTTTAGTGCAGATTAGTGGTGGTAGTACATGGGTAACCCTAATAGTGGAGAAACTTTCAAAGAATTCAAATATCTAAGTGGTGTGAAAACACACAGTCTTTCTATCTTAACAGGAACTTTGCATTGACTTCCATACATTTTTCATTCATTCTAAAACCTAAACCTGATACTTATGCTAAGCCTAAACTGAACTCAATTCGTACCTTCGTCCTAAGCTAATCACCTAACCCAAAAAACAGCACTTCTTTTGAGGACTAGGCTTTGGGCCCCATAAGGAGCAGTGAGTCCTCACAACATAGTATTTCTTGGAAAGATGGGCTTTATAATATATCACACACACGCGTGCGCACCCCCCCCCCCACACACCCCTACACACCTGTGAACCCCCCCTCCCACACACATACACTAAAAAAAACAATTAGAAAGTGGAAATCGGTCACAAAACTCCCATCTCAATCATTTAAAACCCTGCAGGCCTTAAAGGAACTTCTGGTCTGGATGAGGCTCTCAGACCTGCACAATAAAATTTCTGCTGTCCACAGAAAAAGCTAATAAAAACTGTAATTAATTGAATTTGTATTCCAAAAAAAAATAAAATAAAAACAGGTACATATGCAAATGTTTATAGCACTGATGGAAACAAAGGAAGTTAACACAAGCCAAGTCGCTATCTGCCTTTTGAACTCTCTGCCCACTCAATACTTCTGTACATCAAGGAATTAAGTGTTCCTAAGTCTGCATTTTGTATTGATTATCACAATTATGCACTATTACCATCCTATTATCTGCACTGACTGCCTTTAATTACACTGGAGAACAAGAGGAAGAGTGAAGATGGAGAGGGAGGGAGACGCTGAAAGTGAGAACGAGGCACTACACGGAGAGACAGATGAAGTGAGACGCCGCACCCAACTAATTAAAACAGAAAGTTTTTGTTTCAACGCTCTGACAGGGAATGAAAGTGGAGGGGAATTAATCTGCCTACAGGGAACACAAGCTTTACACACACACTCAATGGGCCGTGGACTTATAGCAAAAAGGACTGCAGAGTGCTGTTGCCATAGTTACCAACTGTGGCAGCACATCATGCGACAGAGTTAATGCAGAGGTGTGTTTCATTTAAGTTTTCATTGTATCAGCAACCTGACCTCACCCAACGTCTTCAGCATGAGCACGCAGAACGAAAAGTCACGCAGATTAAAACTAAGTGTTTCCGTCGGAATAGATGAAATCTTTGTCAACTCTTTAACAGGTGGAAAAATATCCAAACAGAAAAAGATGAGATACTGCAAGAAGCTAAACCAGGGGTGCCCAGTCCACTCAAAGTACTAGCCTGCAACTTTTAGATGCATCCTATCAACTCACCCAAGAAAAATTGTACTCAAGAATACCACTAAATCAAAAGGAAAAGACTGACACCCGACAAATTAAGAGCAACAACAGATTTACTAAAACACTACTTTAGTACTGAATTTGTGTTTGACAATATATTTAATTTGTGAAAATTACACCACCAGACAGAAATATAAAATTATGTGCAAATTCTGCTATATTAAAGGCTGAAATAAAAATATTAAAAAAAGATGCAAATAACATGATTACCAGATAAATTCAACACTTTCCAATTTTTTTTTTCTTCAAATGAGCCTTAAGAAACCCATACTTACTGTAGGGCAGGTAATACAGTGGACCCATGTATTCACAACTTCCCACTAAAAAATAAAATCCATGAATACTTGAGACGCCATCTGAAAACACTTAGAGTCGACTGTTTTAATAGCTCAGCCACCACATGTATCTTAAAGTGGAACAAGGGAGGGGTGTGTCACATAAAATCAACTTATGAGCTTTACATCAAGTTATAATGAAAAACATACCTGGAGTCTTGCTTTGATTCCTTCATGCACATTTGAGGAATCCTTGAATCTCAGCATCAGCATTTAGCAAACACCTGGTGGAAATGTGTGTCTGCTGAGGTTAGAACTACTTCTCAGTCCAACGTTACTAAAAACAATTTTAATGGCATAATGAGAAGCATTGTCATGATGACATGCTGAAGGCAAAGTGTTGGAAAAGATTACAAGCTTCTTAAAGAGACAGAGGTCAATTTCCAGGCATCAAATTACAAAGTCAAATTTCTTTTAAGTCATGTTTGGTATATACAGAATTTTTACGACAATAAAAGGCAACAGATACTTGATTGTGTTTGTGTGTGTATATATATATATATATATATATATATATATATACACACAGTACAGACCAAAAGTTTGGACACACCTTTCTAATTCAATGGGTTTTCTTTATTTTCATGACTATTTATAAGGCAAGAAATCCCACTTATTAACCTGACAGGGCACAACTATGAAGTGAAAACCATTTCAGGTGACGACATCTTGAAGCTCATCAGTAATCACAGCAAAAGGTTGCTACTTTGAAGAAACTAGAATATAAGGGGTATTTTTAGTTGTTTTACACTTTTTTGTTTAGTGCATATTTCCACATGTGTTATTTATAGTTTTGATGCCTTCAGTGTGAATCTACAATGTCAATAGTCATGAAAATAAAGGAAACTCATTGAATTAAAAGGTGTGTCCAAACTTTTGGTCTGTACTGTATATATATATATATATATATATATGCAATAAAACACACGGTGGAGAACATCTCGACAGTCTCGCAGAAACTAAAATATCCAGTTTTACTTACATAAATGTAATTGTTGGAAGAAAGTTCTGAAATTTCCATAAAGACACTTTTAAGTATTGCAGAAAACATTTGATAGCTAAAAACTACCCCTCCTCCCCCCCACACACAACTCTAAAGAATTAGTAATCATGGTAAAAGTGAAAAGCAAACGAAATGTATTAGCATGCAAGTCAGAATAGTCAAACACCAGTTTCTCTATTCAGATTAAAACGATTGTGAAAGACATTTAAAAAAAAATAATCCTACAGTATTCAACCTTACCAAATTATATAAAATTTATTGAAAAAAGGGAAAAATATTCTTTAAAAATTGTCTAAGTAGAAGGAATAACTATCTATAAAGATTGTCTTTCATCTTCTTCTTGCATCCAATTATGCTTCTTGTCGGACTTTATTCAAAGATTTAAACACATATTTTATCACAATATTATTCATTTAACCAACACACAATCTATAAATAAATATCATTACTGTCTCAGTGAGGTTGTCCCACTCTGGAGCGCTGACATAGAGAGCTGTAATTTTCTGCACCTATATTGCATTGTGGATGTATTCTAATTAAATAAATAAGGAAATCCAAAGCAGCGAAGAAACCAGAGTTCAATCAAATCCGGAAAACATTGATTTGGTCTCTGTGGGATGAAGTGTTTGTTCCTGCTAATCCCTCCTTCAGTGCACTAAGGGTCAATTGTCGCTATTACAGTTGTGCCTCTAACATAGCATTGAACATTCATAGAAAGTAAAGTGCTCTGAAGTCCACTTTCAACTTTTATGAGTCCTCAAAAACAAATCTCTGTTAAATCAAACAGTTTCTGTGTTGAGATATTGTGGCAGTATCTCATAATACTGCCACAATATCTGTATGTTTCTTGAGGTTCTGCTGTCTGAATAAGAAAACAGTCATCAGAGAGTTTTGTTAAAATGGGTGGAGAAGGGACAAATTATTCTAAATGACACTGAAAAACAGCAGAATGTATTCTCATTACTGACAACTCTGACTATTCGCTCAATTATTATTTTTTTTAAGTGTGAAAAACATTACTCCAGATGCTTATCTTAAATGTGCAGTTAACAACGAAAAGCGACATATGTTTGCAGTGTGCCTTTCCTGATAAGAAATAAAGCTCTAAGTTTTGCAGAGATATTTCTATCACACTGATTCACTCCGAAGATAACTTTGCATGACCTGAACGCAACCCCTGAGCTAAAATTGAAATGTGCTGTGTTAGTCAAACTGATGTACTGCTGCTTCCAATTACTTCCTAGCATCCAATTCTGCTTCTAGTTACAACTCCTTCTGGAATGGAAATATAGATTAATTCCCCTTTCCTTTCATTTCTCGAGTATCGTGAAACATATTCATAAGACGGAAATCTTCAGCTTTGTGTAAATTGATACCGTGCTTCTGCATATCTGTGCCAGAGTGGCTCAAACCTCCTCACACGTAACCCAGCAGCAGGTCTGTTTCTTGCAGAAAATGTGATCTCCTTTTCTATCTGGTGAAATGTGTTAGTTTTGATGACTTATGCCAAAACGGAGGGCTTACGATGCATTTATTTTTCTGTCAAGACGAATGGAGCTGCATGGAAAAGGTGATGTTCTGCAGAGAAATATAACGCACAAAGCCAGGAGGTGTAGATAAAAAACCTCACAGCTTTCACTGCAACTCATGCTACGCAAGCAATCAAGGCTCAGAATGAAAAGCAGGAGCTCTTCACCTGCTCATCCACCTCTCTTTATTCTCGCCTTTGAACAGACTCGCATGCATACCTATCTAATGCAATGCTAATTCACAGGAAGACAACATGTTAGCCCATGATAAGCTGCAGAGGCACAGACTGCAGTGTAAGTAGGTTAGACCCCAGGAGCCCTGAAGACACAGTCTGGCTTTCGAACTTTTAAAGAATTATGACAGTGTTGCAACATCTGCTGCCTCAGAGGAAGAACGACAGTGATGAATGACCAGGTGTGCCTAGTTGGCGCGTGTGTATGTGTGTAAACTAAGCTGCACACATCGAGAGTGCAGGAGACAAAGGACCCACAGAGTGAGTGTGTGTGAGTAAATCCACATGCACTTACAGACAGGCTGGCTGGCTGAGGGACCGCTTTAATAAGCAATGCATACATCTGTGGCAGATGACAGTTTCTGTTTGCTAAGAATCACTAATTAACGGTGTATGTAAGCATCCATGGCAAGTGTGCACCATGTCAGAAACACACCAGCGTGTTTGTGATGGTGCACCGTTTAATAGCCACCAACCACGTCCCTACGAATGCATGTCCAGATGAATAAATGATCCCCCCGGAACAGATAAAGATTAATGATGTATTTATCATCCAATGACAAGAGCTTTATGCGGCACATTCAAGATCAGTATCTTGACTGCAGCTGTTAAAGCCCAGCTGATGAGATCGTTGAGCTGTAGAGAATACAATAGCCCTTCATTGTCAGAAAAATAAT
Source organism: Xiphophorus couchianus (assembly GCF_001444195.1). Classification (NCBI taxonomy): domain Eukaryota; kingdom Metazoa; phylum Chordata; class Actinopteri; order Cyprinodontiformes; family Poeciliidae; genus Xiphophorus; species Xiphophorus couchianus. Next base: position 4,770,895 of record NC_040244.1, on the reverse strand, counting down.
TGCTACGCCACTGAAACCTGACGTGTGCCACATACTTGTTCTACGATCTGCAGTCAGGAATCTCTACATTATGGACAAAAGCTCTTCAGGACACATGGATACACTGCAGGTGGAAAAAGACAAGACATTTATTCACTGTTGCACATCAGTTAGGATCATCAAAGTTCAAAGTGTCAGCGAAATAAAATATTTATGTTCAGTTTCAATGCTTTCTCTTGACTTGTGTCAAACATTTTGTGTTTCTTCCCATGATCTTTTCACAATAGGTTGCTGGAATTATGGCTCATGCCTCCTGAACTGGTGCAACTTGAGTCAGGATATAGCCTGATTGTTTGCACACAGTTGGTGCGGTCTACTCATTTTTTTTTTTTATCTGAATGAAGTCAGGGTTTTTACAGAAGAGGATTAGGGCCACCGAAAAAAAAAAAAGAATTCTGACTTTAAAGTTAGAATTCTGAGATTAAAGTCAGAATTCTTTTTTGTTTTTTTTTCGGTGGCCCTAATCCTCTTCCGTAGGGTTTTACGTCAGCTATTCTAAAATATGGGCTTCGCGGTCCTTCGGCCACGTTGCCACTTGGCAGCATGCTTATGTATTTTCGAGACCCATTTGGAGTCAAGTATTAACATTCTGATGTTATGAGTCCATGGAAGCCGAATAAACTGGATACCAAATTAAACATTAAAGTTACCATGCTTTGTGTGAGAAAATAGACTAAAAACAGATATGGGGACGGATTTTAGCAAGTAAGAAAAACAACCGTGGGACAAGCTCACCTGGTACTAATGGAAGCAGCGTATTGTCCAAACAGCTCCGTCCTCTGCGCAACCTCAGGGTAAGACTTCCAGTTGAGCTTTTACTAAAGGTATGCGTTTTCCTTATAGTAATAATTTTGTATCACGCGTCTTCACTGTTGTTTCATTTCTCTCGGTCGGCTTGTGCCAGACACAGGTGAAGCTCATCAGCCAAATCAAGTCAGTGTGCATTTGCTGCATCGGGACGTTTGAGCATCTACAACTTGCGTTGGTTTCTCGACCAAGATGTAGGTGGACTTCCAGTAACTCTTGCCACGGGAGGTGTTGTTTTAACATTTTAAAATGAAACATCCATGTTTTTTTCTGTGGTTTTTTTTTTTTTTTTGAAAAGAACCACATTGTCTGGAAAACAATGCGCAAACTCAAGTATAACCAGACGGTCAAATAGAAAAGACGGGACAAACCCGAAGAGGCACCAATGAGAATTTGGTTTCTTATTTTGTTTTTTCTTTAACTTTTTGTTAAAATGTAATAATGTAAGAACACATAAGAAAATGACTAATTCTTTATGTATATTTTTGTTTAATTGAAATATTGCCACATCTGAGCTATTGGTTTAAAAGAGAGTGCCACTAATATTTTCAGAGAAAACACAAAGTTCACAATTTAAACTGTCTTTAGCCTCTTTTATTAGCAAGTATAAGCAGCAGTTTTGTGTGTATTCCCTACTAAACATAAAACTACCTTAACTCTGAGATTTATAAAAGCCTGTCAATATTTCCAAATCCAGAATGACAGACAGTGAAAGCTCAACAAGACAAACAAGAGTAGCATTATAGTACTATTTTCTTCCTTCCGTCTTATCAGCAGATTTTCTTGCTCTTACAGTCTAAACGAATCAGACATATCTGTCTATAATGCATCTCTAAACAAAACACACCTGGGAAAGTACAAAAAATAGAACAGAATAAATCCCAAGGTAATGTTAACTAAGAACATTTTCATTTTTGAAGTACAAACTACCTTCAAATATTTTCTGCTTTGTTTAAAAAAAACAACAACTAAATCTTCTATGAAAACCCTCCCTCCACATTTGCTCCTTCGTTCTTTTCGACGGGCCGTTATGGGTAGATTCAAGGTGTCTCAGGTGGCGTGACTTCACGATTCTTATGTCCAGGCGAGACTGGAGGCAGGATGGACTTTGTCTTGAGTCCCATATTGCAACCTGAAAAGTTGGAGCCAAGAACAGCAGATTGCTCAATTTCTGCATATGGAATGTCAAACGTTTGCACTGCTGCCTGGAAAAATCTGATTTTTTTCATTGGCTACATATAGAGAAAGTAGCATCGCTGTTGTTCTCCTATGGCTGTAGGCAGTGTTGTCATAAAAACTAGAATTATACTCACAACATCATCTCATAGCCAATCATTTATGGATTTGCCTTTGGTTTCATGCATTTATTTTCTAGTAAAAAAAAAAAAAATCTTTATTTTTTTATTTCATACACACATGCAAATGTCCTAACTTAAAAAAAAAACATACTGACCGTTGAGCATTTCTGTCGTGTGTTCCAATAGGGTTCTCTCTAGAGGTTCAACAGTGCCACCGAGTGACACGGGAACATCTAAAGCTGAGGCGGCACAAGATACTTCTGAGCTGCATGTAAAATAAGATGAAGTAGAGGTGAAAGGTCAGATTAAGTGAAAAACTTGACCGTCCACCTAACTGACTGGCTAGACAAACAGACTGAATCATAAGTCAATGCTAACTCTGAAGGAGCTATAGAGGCATACAGGTCTGATGAAGGAACCTATTATAAAAGTAACTATTAGTTTCCAATAAGTCTGACCTTTGTGGGAGAGTTGCAAAAAGAAAGCTATTGTTAACAGAATTGCATAAGAAGGTCTGTCTGTGGTTTACCAGGAGAATAAGGTTAAAGAAAACAGTACTGTAGTGTAAAACACAATCTATGTGTATGCACAAGTCAAATTTATATGTGTAGCATATATAAATTTATATGCTACACAAATTTATATGTGTAGCATATAAATTCAAAGTGTTTTCTACAAACATGATGCATAGTCCGATAAAAAGAAATATTAAAATGACAAATTTAAGAAAAATAAAAAGGGAAGAAATGTCAGACACGATAAATCAGTCTTTGGCCTTTATGCAAAAGCTGGAGTAAACAGTAATGATGTCAGTCCTCATTTACATGAGCAACAGCTTCTGCACATTTCAAGCTTTCACGCAGTCTGTTCCAGAGGTGAGGAGCATAAATGTTGCCACCCCTTTAGCAGAGTCAACGTTGCAAACAATGTTCAAAATCATGTACCACGTTTTCCTACCAACTAGTGACCTGCACCCGAACGCATCCTGCCTTGTACTCATATAAGCACCAGCCTTCCCTACAACCCTGTAAGAATCAGCAGTGATAGAATTGGCAGGGAAGGCTGTTTTCCTTTCACTTCACAATAATGTGTGATATCTTATTGGTCAATCAAATAAAATTCTAATAAAACACATTGAAGTCTGTGGTTGTAAAGAGAAAAAATGTGAGAAAGACCCTGTACATCTCATATTTCATTCTAAAGTAACAATGTACAGTTATATATTATAAAAAGAAAATCCACCTTGAGTGTAAGTGTGCACACAGGAATGTCATGACCTGCAGAAGCTATAAAATCTGAATTTATGAGTGGGTGTGCTGGTGTGTAAAAATGTCCAACTGAGTATGTAGAGAAAATGTGAAGACATTTGTCCCCACGTGGCTCACTGGAAGAAAACGAGATCTATAAAATGGAAAAAACGCTTCAAGGATGCTAATAATGCTTCAGGGTGAGAGGCAACAAGTCTCCTCTGAAAACATTACCTCTCTGTAAAATGAATAGGACTGGTTTTACAGTTTAGAGGATATCTCCAGTGTTGAACTATTAATCCATTTGTTTTTCTCTGAGATTTACACTGGTTGGCTTAAGTCAGCAGTGCCTGAAGTGTGGCCTGGATGGAAAAGTTTTTATTTTTAATTAGTGTAAAAGTATTCATAACAGATTAAAACCTTTGTACAACTGGAAATGTTAGGTACAACACAAAGTATTTATCTTTTAATAAACATGCTTTTTGCATTTCCTTTAATTTAATAGAAAATAGGATGACATCTGTCCAGGGCCTTTTACTCAGAAGACTTTCGTGTACTAAAATCAGCTTTTAAGAAATGTATAAATCTCCTAGAGAATTGCACTTAAAATACTGTATGTTCAGCTTATTGTTGAGAGGGAAAAATATCAATATATTTTTGCCACACAAAAAAAGGGGGTGTGGAGTGCTGGAGAATCCTCTTTTGCTAACAATTTTCACCAACATGACAAAATATTTCTTATTTATTAGGTTTTTTTTTTTCCAGTTATTTGTTAATTCTTACATTGTGTGTGAATTGTGAGACAGTTATTTTTTGTTTTTAAGCATATGCACTGACTGATGGCACCTTTTAAATTTCGTTGTTCTTGTGACAATGACAATAAAGATCTATCTATCTATCTATCTATCTATCTATCTATCTATCTATCTATCTATCTACCTACCTACCTACCTACCTACCTACCTACCTACCTACCTACCTACCTACCTATCTCTCTATCTATCTATCTATCTATCTATCTATCTATCTATCTATCTATCTATCTATCTATCTATCTATCTACCTACCTACCTACCTACCTACCTACCTACCTACCTACCTCTCTCTCTCTCTCTCTCTCTCTCTCTCTCTCTCTCTCTCTCTCTCTCTCTCTATCTATCTATCTATCTATCTATCTATCTATCTATCTATCTATCTACCTACCTACCTATCTATCTATCTATCTATCTATCTATCTATCTATCTATCTATCTATCTATCTATCTATCTATCTATCTATCTATCTATCTATCTATCTATCTATCTATCTAAAATGTTATACAAACACCGGTTTAGGTTATTAACTTTACTCCACTGGCTTGGATAAGGGAATCTGGAAGCATTTATGAACATAATTTTGTTTTTCACAGTTTTGTGTTGACTGACCTGCTAATCTCCTGAGTGTGGGTACCAGGATCTTGATCACGTTCCGCTGACGCCACATTTTGGCTAAAACAAGCAAAACTAGGCTAATTAAATTTAGAACCACATATTTCAGACAAATTAGCACACTTAGCAGTTTTCTAAATATTCCTCTGATGACTGCTTGTTTTTATGGACAGGTTGCCAAAATGAACAACGGCAAAAAGCTCCGATCACATTAACAAACAGTTGGGCTTAAATAATTTAGACGCCTGGCACTTCACCCTCAATGTCAAACTCATACTGAGCCATTAAAATGCAGTTATTATAGGAAAAGTGTTGCGATTACACTAAATTGGCCCAACATTGAATGCCTACTTTAAACTAGGCCCTGGAGTGAGGTGGAGTGGCTGCCACTTACCTGTACTGTTTGAAGAGGTGGCTGTGCAACCCTGGTTTCTTTCCAACAACAGCTTCCCTCGCCAGCTCCTCTCGCTTCCTCAAGGAGGCAAGCTCCTGCAGAAAGAGAAAAAATGGAAACACCTCGATAGCAGCCAGCTGAAAATGACTTCTTCCTACATCTGGTTTCAGATGTATGTTCTAATTCCACTTGCAGGCTTTGCTGCCATGCTGTACTTTAAGAGACAAACTCACAATCAATGTTTTTTGACAGCTGGAATCTGCCTGGACTTTAGCTAAGCTGGTTTCGATGGTTGGGCCAGGGAGTGACTCTGATTCTACCGGTGTTGTTGCTGGTTCCTCGACTGAAACAAAGCCTGAAACATTACTTGGAGAGTGTGGCATTCACATTTTTGTTGTCACAGCTTAGTACTTGAAAACCAAAACAACCAAAAATAGCAATGGTGGTTTTAGCTTCTTTATGAAGAAGAGAGTTGGGATTTGTAACCTTTAATATAGGTTACAATATAACCTATATTGTAGGTTATACAATATACAATAAGTTGAATGAACAGCAAGTTCATTCAACTTGCTGTGCATCATTATGTTGTCTTGGGAACCTAATAACATAACAGCTTCCATTTTGCTCTAAACATGATAAAATAAGCCAACTATCTAATATAAGCCTAATCTCTTTCTTAGTGCGTGGAAATTTACGATCAACAGTAAATGATGGTTTGCAGGCAAATAAAATCCACCCTAGATATCCTGAGTTGATCACACAGTTGCTCTGATGGCATTAGGTTGATGGGTGCTGTCACTTCACCTTGAATTAAATTAAATTATGAATGAGATTTGAAAATTTTTTATGAACATTTAGCTTAGAATTTCATCCAAAATACAAAACTACCGAGAGGAATACACTGATATGCCATTTGTATATGATGCCATTATGCAAATGGCAACATTTGGGAACAAACTAGGGGATACAATATAAAGATGAGTAGCTGGCCTTAAGGTAAGATTGACTAACATAATATCTGGTAATTTAAAGCCTAACAATCAATAATCATGTGTCCTTTCACAAAACAAGTATTTCAAATCTTTAAATCTGCTGACGAACTGGAAAACTAAAAAGAGAAACGCCTCTCAAACTACTGTCAGAGGAGAATTCACCGCTGCTCTTCTCTTTTTCCACCTCCTCTTCCTTTGGTTTCTCCTCCTCCTCTCTCGTCTTCTCTTCCTCTTCCTTCACCTCCTCCTCGTCCCCCGACAGCTCCTCAACAAACATGTAGTCCTTCACTATTTCCACCAAGGCCTGGTAAGCTTCTTCATAGTTATCTAAATAAGTACAGACATAAATAAACACACAAGGAAGTTGGGTCCTGAACAGAGCCAGTGCATCCAACATCAAAGAGCAATGAATCAAAGATATGTAGATGTTGACCTTGGTGTAATGAGGGGCTCGCTAGCACTGCATAAAATTGATGAATGTCTTACACTCACTGTTTGTTCATCTCATTAAGAAAACAGCTAACAGGCTGAGTGCTATCGAGAGGCAAGATAAACACAGTGATCCTGCAGCTAAATGTGGATTTTACCGCAGCAAGTTATTCCACCTATCAATATGCTTAGAATGCACTTAAAGGACATTATGTGTAAAAAGTTTAATTTAGGAGAAATTATACTTATTTGGAATTTAAAAGCAAACACTGCACAAATACATTTTCCTTTGCATTTTACCACTTGGAATGACGTTGTCGAAGAATCCTGGACGTTCTTCATTGGTTTTTGAATAGAGGGGCACACGTTGCACTGCAAGATCAATCTGTGACTGGGTGTAACGATTAGTGCTTTTCATGTGGGTTATGAACGTCTCTATTTCCGTGGGTATAAGCAGGATGTATCGAGGCCTAAAGCAAGTCTTCTTTAGACTGAAAACACCCTGCAAAAAAAAAGCACAATTGCATTTATTTGACAAATTATTAATGGTGTTAAACTTTTATTCTTAAAGCAGTCCCAGAATACACAGAACAAAATCTTCTTTAGATATTAGTTTTACACAAGTACCTCCAGCTCCATATGTAAACAACAAACCACTCCATAATTTGCTACTTCCTCTATAGCATCTCTGCTGAGGCCAAACAGATGGCTGCCATAATGCATGGTCAGGAGAAATTTACCCTTGCATTAAAAAAGAAGAAGAAAAAAGAAGCTTTATTTTACATGGAAAGCAACAGCAAACATAAATACATACATTCCCAGCATGTTCTGTCAAGCTTAACAACCTGAAGCCATTTGCCTACCCACTGAAATGAACTTTTGACCTGGTAGTCAGGGTGAAATCCTCTTTGATATTTCTCACCTTAAGTTAAACCTTACAGCCTTAAGATTACTTGTTTTTGAAGGGCCGCAAAATTCCTGACTTTCAAGACGCAACAAACAACTATAAGCATGCAAGTCAATTTAGCATATTGTTAAACCCATAAGTTGTCAGTTCGGTTGAGTAGTCAGAAATGTAAAATAAATACCTGACTTTGGCTATGTCACAATTGATTTAATGACTTTAATGTCAAAACAGGAGAACATATGCAGTTGTGAAAAAATTAGAACACTTCATTTTTTTTTTTAAATCTGTACTCTTTCTGGTTAAACTCTAATCTGTGATTAGAGATGAGAAAAAAAGAGTCTGCCCACCATGATATTACCACCACCATGTGTCACTGTGGGATCAGTGTGGGGATGTGAGAGAAACCTTATTAGTAATCTGATCGGAATACCCTGGTCCACATGTTTGTTGTGTCAAATTATATAGTTTCAGTTTATATCGGTTTTATTTTATCTTGTTTGCGATCCTTCCAAAACCCAAGAAGTGTTTCAAGATTGTGTGGAAAAGCCCATCTTGGGAATAAAAGGCAGAGCTTGAAGATTGAGAAATTTAAAAATGCAGGACGTCACTGAACCAAAAAGCTGGCTACAGAAAAGTGGAGGAATAAAAACACAGGAAGGATCAAACAGGGGCAGGGATTGATTGTAAATTATCTGGTGCTGGAGAAGACAAAATGCATCAAAGCTGCTTCAAAGCCATTCCTGTGTAAATCACAGACACACAGTCCTCTATAAATTATCTCCCACCAACCTTACATAACAGCTGACTTGACAAGACAGTGAAGATGGAAAACAAATGTGTTCAGGACCCAAGGACACATTTGGCTTCTTCCACCAGTCGTAAATTCTGATTTCAGATGCTTATGTGTATACCTACGTTATGGGAAATTCTGAGCAGCAATCAGCATACCGTTACCTCTTGTCTCAAATAATTCAAGTGGATTTGATACCTCATCCTTAAAACTGAGTTAAATAAAATTAAATTAATATGGTCTAATGAAATCTCAGAAAAACATTATTATGGTAAAGGTACTGATGGAAAAAGAGCCACCAAGTTAATAGAAAAATCAGTTCACCCGAGAAAAACTAATTATCTCCACAACACATTAAAACCAGCCTGTGAAATCAATTTGAAACTTGCTGAGGGAGACGTGGGAATCGAGCTCACTTAAAACATAATTTATCAAGAATCCTGGGTGTGTATTTTGACAAAATCTGGGAAATATTAATTTATTCTAATTATTTGTGAGACTACAAATGCAAACTACTGCTAAAAAACACGCCTAAAAGTCTTAATCTTTAGTTTGTCACAAACAAAGGGGAAGGATTCTCACCATGAGAAATAAGTTCTGAAATTCGTCTTCACTGACAAAATGATAATCAACCCCGTTCTCCTCTTCAGGGTAGGGCTGGCGTGTAGAGTGACAGATGCTGTGAAATATGAACAGTTAGTTAGTACTTTGAAGTAAATCCACTTGCGTTCTAACAAATTCAGTGCTGCAAAAAGGTATTCACGCCCTACAGCCTTCTTTTCCTTTTCTGTCACGTTAGATTTCAGATAGATTCCATACACATTTTAAAAACAGACTAGGAAAACCCAGATTAAGATTCTTTTACAAAAGGAAAAAGCTATTCAAACTAACCTGACACGTTGTGAAAAAGTAAAAACCCCTATACCCTAAAACTGGATGTACCATAACTCCCATCAACTGTTGGCAACACTTAGGAATGAGTGTTTGCTTTAATTTAGATCAAACCTGGACTTTAAAAGGGTGACTAAAAATACTTATTTTTTTCTTAGTGATTGAGACATAGACTTGCAGGTGTGCTGTGGATCACTGCCATAGGCCACATAACCTTTGACCCTGCATGAACCTTTTGCCCAGCACACAGTCTCGGATGGGTTTTATTTTACCTGGGCAGATGAATCGACTATCAAGCTTGGCGAAGGTTTTATTTAAGGTAAGGATTATTACTATTTAGTTTTATCATTCACGTGCATGGATTAGTGCACGCATGCATTCATTGGCAGGAGGGGAGATGAAACCTTTTTTCCACCTCTAAAAGGAAACAGTCCCTTTGATGGATATTGCGACCCACAAGCTAAAATGCATTCCCAATTACATTAGAATAAGGTTTTCTGATTATTGTTTTGAGAACTCAAGTTTCAATTAAGGGCCATATGGTGATTTTCAGATCAAAACAATTGGTAGTTTCGGTTAAACAGACCAAACACCAGATATGATAGACAAGAAGAATATATGTATTATTAAAAGCTCTATCAGACTGACCCGACACCAAAGTCTTTGCCAAACTCCTGACACAGTCTGCGAACCAAGTCTCCTTTCCTACAGCCTTCAGGGCCCGTCACCACCAGCATTGGGTATGGGGTGTTTGGAGTAGGCATTGTGCTGCACGCAATCAGACAAAAACACACCCTTTCTTCATCGACTTCTATCTTATATGCATAATTTAACACTCATTTCCCTTTCCAAGGAACATAGGTAAAATACTACAGCAAAGTAATGAAAACCACTGCAGACTTTTATCAACTGTTCTCAAATCATCAATGTTCTCAAAAATATAAGTGCTGACACAAGCAAAGTAGATAAGACATCTAGAGAAATCGCTGCTTTATATCTGAAAACTATCTGTGTAAGTTATTTTAGATGTGATGACAAGTTGTTCAGGGTAAATGATAAGTAGGAATAGTAAATTATGCAACATGTTTGTATTTTTAGAAACTAAATCATAAAGCTAGTTCATCTAGCAAACATTTCAAAAATAATAGATGAAATAACAGGTGAAATCTAACACAAAATATTGAAATACTCATTCAAACCTTTGATAGAGAACCTGTGGCTGTGCCATTTGGTGAACCATGTTTGTGATGTGATCTGTTGCTGCTACTATGTCCATAGGAGGGCCAAACATGTTCAGTGACGACACCTAGAATTTGGGGTTTGTAATCGGACACATTAAATATTCTACATACACAATTTACATAAACAGTGACATTAATTATGTAGATTCTCACCTTTTCTTCAACAGTGACTTTCTTATTGTCCAGTATTGATAAACCTCGGTAGAGAAAGATGACTTTCAGTCTGTAGTCATGGTGCTCCTAATGAGTATGAATATTTTGCATATTACAAAAGATCCAACAACTCTAATTCCATGAAAAATTTTTTTATCTGCAATGTTATGTTCATACTTTTAAAACTTGAAAACAAAATAAATAAATAAATAAATCTGGAGGTTCCTACAAAAACTCGGTTGATATTGCTTATATTAAAGAGGTCAAACTTATTAGCTTCCCATTTGAAAATGTGTTTTTCAAAAATTTCCAAAGTGCTTTTGGGAAACAGCACGTTGATTTTTCAATACAACTTTTCCAAACAAACATTAATTTACTATACGCACAGAAACAACATTCTTTCCCAAAAAACTATCACGGCCAAAATTATTAGCCCCCTTGAGAACTGACCTTTTTATTTAGTCAAAGCACAAACTACTGTTGTGAAATCATGTAGTTTCACTTTGTAATGCCCACAGCTGAAATCATTGAATCGATAAAGGTAAAAGGTTACCCTACACTTTATTCACAGTATAAAATCCTCACCAAGGGTTTGAGCTCCCACTTGAGAAAACATCATGACAAAAACAAACAAATTCAGTTTAGACTTGAGAAAAAGAATTGATGCTCACAAAGCAGGAGAAAGATATTCAGTTATCACAGTATTTCCAAAATGAAGAAGCTTGAAAACGCTTTCCCAAGCTTGAAAGAGATGGGTCAAAGACCTAACTATCCAGTTAAATGGATAGACAATTGAATATTGGCATCAGGGGCTAATAATTTTGACTTCAACTGTATTTTACGTTCTCATGGGTGAAGACTCTTGTATGTAAATATTTCAGTTACCTGCACAGGGTTATCCAGCAGATTGAGGTTCGACAGCATCAGTAGATCAATGGCATGCTTGAGATCTTCAATTTCCATAATCTGAAGAAAAAATAATATTTCTTTTGTCATTTGCATTGGATGCTAAAACTTAAAAAATAAATGTTACCTATAATTACTTTTGATGCAAACTTTACACATCAAACTGATGAACAGAACAAACAGATCTGAAGAGAATAAACAAAAAATAACTTAACCTTTGACCTACAGTTGTGTTTAAGATAATTAATTATCTTCTCAAGACCTTCCTCAAGTATTTCTTCACAGAACTGAATCACAGGGCGTAATCAGTTTTTCATCCACTGTTTCTACATTTTGGCTCTTTTTATCATTAACATTTTAAGAAACTATGATCCCATGTAAAACGGTGACTATTATTTGTCTAAAGTTGGATTTAGCTAATTTTCAAGCCTGTTGTGAACTACATTACTACATTACATATACTGTATGTACTAGATATAATATAGCAAAATTTAGGAAATGAAAAGTTTCTTACTTTTTAACTCTATAATTTTGAGTGTTTTTTTAATGTTGTGTTTATTGAGCTCAATCTTATTTCATAATATATCCCAAATTTTTGATTTTGAATCTAGAGTTGCAAGTAAGAAGGCAGGTATACAATATATACATCTACAAAGATGATGGAGATCATTCTGTCTTGTTGCTGAAGGTACCTGGTTATTCTCCAAGTTGAGGAAGTATAGATAGCGGAGATTCTGAATTCCTGAAAGAGAGGTGATGCAATTCCTCGACAAATCAAGAACCTGTATGTTCTGTAACTTCTCCAACCCTTCAACACAGTGGAGCTGGTTTCCCTTCTAATACAAACAGCAAACAGGGAAACATTAATGATAATGTATGTGCAGAAAGTCCTTTTTATACTTTCATTAATAATTCTATTAGGAATGATCTATACAGTGCCTGAGCTTTGTTACCCTCATTACTGAGCTGAGTGGCAGGCCTGGCTCTTTGCTAAATGCTGACAGGCCTGGACTGACAGCTAAACAGCTGTTGAGGGGCTAGCACAGCACGCTGACGAACCAAAGAACAAGATCTGGGCTCAACAGTCTTGTCAGCCTGATTCTCTATCTATTCTACTGACAAAAGTTGTTATCCCACTGCCTGGCCACACCTGGGCCTGCTCTTGCCAAGCATCCTGCCAGACAGAGGGTTGCTGTCAGCAGGGGAGGGTGACCGTGCTGGTCCCTGGAAGCTCTGGGTCGGCACTGTGATGTGCTGGGAAACAGACTGGCTGACAATGCCATGCTGCTTTAGGAGGGCGCATTGGGGAAGGAGCGGGGTCAGGAGCAGGACGAGATGGATGCTGGATGGATAGGGGAATGTGTGCAGGCTGAATTCGGTCCAGGTTCAAAGACCTGGTCCCTAAAGGAAGCTCCAGAGAGGGGCAGATGCAGCCAGACCAATAGATGCTGACAATGAGAAAAACACGGAGGGCCTAGAAAATGCACACACACCCACACACAGAACGACTAAGAACAGGGGGGGAAAAGGCATGCTGTTGGGCCATATGGTGATGTTTGTTAAGTGTTAAAATGTGGCAAAAACCTAAGAGCACAGATTAAGAACAGCAAAGGAGGACAGAAAAAATATGAAACTGAGCTTGTTTCAAAGAAAAGTAAAGTTCAGAAACATTTTCAACATTAGGTAAAAAATAGAGATTTCATTTAAAATAATTCTTAGCAAATATAGATTTATATGTAAAAATTGGAATTTTAGAATGCTGCAAAATAATAAAAACTTACCAGGCAGAGATATGTAATAGGCAAATTGTCCAGGTTGCTGATTTTTGAGATTTTGTTGTATGCCAGGCTGAGATGGTTGAGCATAGAACAATCTGTAAGACCGCTGACTTCAGAGAGACAGTTGTCTGAGCAAATGATTAAGAAAAAAATCCTTTTAGGTGAACAATAAGTTGTTATGCATAAATCAGGTTTGGAGTACAAAAAACATCTTTCTGAAAAGATAAGTTGATGGCAACATTTCACAAGTGACATTTCACAGTACTGGCTTGTGTTTTCAGTAAGGCTGTCAACCGACAAATACAAACAACATTTTTCAGGCATCTTAATAAACTAGAATATCTATGTCGACATTGCAATAGGGAAATAACTACTTTAAAAGTAATTGACTAGTTTCTTTTTATTATAATTAAATGCTTCAGTAAACCAAATAGCATTTTTCTATAAAAGATAATCGAATTAAAAACAAAAACAAACAAATAATGATGATGGGGAAAAAAGCCATCCAAACGAATGGATGTAAATACCCCCATGGCTGTGCCACTCAACAACTGATATAAAGCATTTGCTCTCTTTCCATGACTGTGAAAGAATTTTAGCCCACTCTTCAGCCTCATACCATCACACTATGTTATTTTTATGAAAGAGGTAACGGGATGAACACTTAAAAAAAGATTCGGTTTTGTCTCATCAGTCTTTTTTTCCCCTAGTCTTTGGGATAATCAAGATGTTCCTTCTTCAATCCAGACAAGGCCCACATCAAACTCTTGCTTTTACAAGTCGCTGAAGTTATATTTTGAACCATCAGTACACTCTGAAAGCATTAAAATAAAGAAATAAAGTATAATTTATAGTTTAATACAGATTTTAGTGAATGGAAACTTCAGACCATAGAAGTTTGTTAAAGCATCAGGAGGCGATGTGATGACATCTACAGTCATTAAAGTGAATGACTGCAAGGATACAGTCCAGATTCAGCTGACGCAGGCAGAGAAAGCCTGCTAGATTCTTTATGTCTGGTATTCGGTTATGGGAGAAATTTGCCACCTGGAAATCAGAAGAAAGTAGTAAACCTTTAACAAACAACTACCAAAATTTGCAATGTACAACTTATTTTGTACATTGCAAAAGAAGTACAAAAAGAAGTCCACTGCAAAGAATTGCAATGTACTCTTTGCAAAAGTTCATTGAAGGGCAGTTAATGCCTTGTAAGCAAATTCAGAGCGACTACAGATGGGCTATGGTAATCCAGGCCTATCTTAAGGGAATAGTGCTAGAAAATGAGGCCCAAGCCACCAATCAAATGTTGTCTTATCCTGTCAGTTCAAGGTCCTGCACCTCTAGGTACCGGAGTGGCTGGAATTGAAAGAAGTTGGAGATTTCATTGTGGGACACATCCAGGTAGATAAGGTGGGGTATGTGGTTCAGGCAGGATATATCTAGAAGAAATTCTAAAATTAGAATAAATCATTTAGTCATCATTTGTCAATACATTATACAGCAGGAAAGGTTGGATTATAATTTGCATGTTTGCCGTATTGCACAAAATCATGTATGAAAGTAAATGAAAAATGGAAAAAATTTTACCTTCTATGTTGTTGTGTTGCAGTTCTAGCTTTTCAAGATTGACATACTTGCATAACAAAGATATGTCTATAAGACTGAGATTCTGGAGCAGAAAAGAACACATTTATGAATAAAGTTAATGAGACTTCAATTAATCAATGTCTAGGTTGTAGGTACACATCTCACAGGTATGGATAGGTGGCACAGAACTTGATGCTGCCCGGTCAGATCAAGTCCAAGATGGGATAAACCTTCACACACCATTTCTTCAGTTAACACCCCCTCCTACAGTAACATCAAAAAACATTTTTTTTTAAAGGATTAGTAGTCCATGCTGTTATGCTCAACGTTGTTGAGACACTGGCAGATTTAGATTTTTAGCAATTGTTTAAGTTAAACAAAGTGGAAATAATCATAACCTTTTTGAAAACTGTATTGTTTTCTTCCAGAAATAATACCCATCCTTCTTTGGCATTATAATTTAGGAGAAGTCTGGTTCTTTTTCAACTGGAACCAAACATCTTGCTTGGATGAAACTGACATTGCATCTGAATCTGCTAGGGCTCAAAACTACTTTGAGTGTAACTGTATGCACAAAATTCACAGTTTTCTATTAAGATATTTTAAGATATTTGAAAACAAATACTTTAAGACAGCTGACTTCTGTGAGGTCAACACATATCAAAAAGAGAAAATACTCACCTACTTAATATTTAAAATTCTGCTTAGAAAGAGAATCCACTCTGTAGCCGTTAATGCACTTCTCATAACTTTAAAATAATCAACCGTTAGACCTTTAACTCAAAGTTATCTGCTTTTTTTCAGTGCGGTAACGAGGTGAACATAAAATAAATACATAAAAATACACCATTGTTACTATTTTCTTTAGTTGAAAATGTTAAAGAAAACTATGTGCAAGAATTTTAGGAATATGTTCCGTTTAGATTTATTCAAGTCAACATAAACATTTTTACCTTTACTTCGACAATTTCTTTTAACGCCTCTGGTTCTTTTAACGTCTCTGGTTCTTTTAACGCCTCTGGTTCTTTTAACGCCTCTGGTTCTTTTAACGTCTCTGGTTCTTTTAACGTCTCTGGTTCTTTTAACGTCTCTGGTTTGTCCAGTGGCTCCGCGTTTTCCTCTGGAATCGTGAGAAGTTGCTGCTCCTGTAATTCGCCCTCCATTGTAGTCAATACACAAATAAACCGCTGAGGTATTTTTGAAAGATAGCTTTTAGAGGAAAACTAAGTGGGTCTAAGTGCGCGTCCAATAAACAGCCAATTCTTTGCCTTCCAAGGTTAGCTTATCCCAAGTCAGGCAAAGTTGTGTCGGTTGACTACCATGGCAACCGATCAAAAGTTGAAGTGCATTTTGGGCCTTGTAGTTCTTTTGACAGCAACGTTTTAGAGGCTGAAGTAAAACTTAGAACAAGGTATAAATAAGTAGCAATTGCCTTAAAAATAATACTAGGAGAGAAAATGGCTGTGCTTTCCAAAAAGTATTTACACCTACTGAACATATTTCTGTTCATTAGGTGAATGGAAGTCCGCATTTTCATGGACTTCATTTAAGTTTTTCAGAGATAGACCAAAACAGGAGAAAACAGCAATATGGGGGTAAAAATGATGGATTGTGTTCTGAAAATGGCAAGTGGTCATTCACGCTCTGTCATGGGGGCACAGTAAGCTAAATACAGTAACGTTAAGGAGACATATCTTTATGGAGGCTGCAAAATACGTGATATTGGACTGAAATTCACCTTCCTGCATACACCAACCACAAAGCTACATACAAGGTAGTAGTTCTGATCAAAGCATATTCATAGTCAAAATTCCACATTAATGAACTTTAGAATGTATGGCATTTAAATATAAAAATGTTAAATATATTTACAATGTTAAAGAAAAACCAGAGATCTTAAAATCTTGGGTAAATTAACGATTCAAATGTAGTTGTTGAATTACCTCCTTACATTTTGATTTTGCACCTCAACTTCATGACATTAAACACCAGAGCTCCAGGGACATTCAGGATTTATAAATACCAAACTATGCCAAGAACATTTGACCAATAATAAATAATGCCAACAACTGCAGCCTCAGGTTGTACGCTGTCTGTGTTTATTTTTCCCAATATGCCACTGTTAAAAGCTCTTTGGGCCTTGAAGTCGTGTCACATAACACACCTGTCAGGTTTAGTGCATCCTCTAGTGTTGGTTTTGGACCAGACAAGCTCCAGATTGAGAATGAAAACATCTCCACTGCTTCAAGTGGATCTATCACTGTCATATGTGATAGATGGTACTTATATAGCATCAACAGAAAATACAATGCAAGGAAAATGTTTAAAATACAAAACTTAATGGAAGAATTTAAGAGATTTTTAAAAATCTTTATTATCATATGGACTGACAAATCGCATGAGGCTAATTTTAAGCAGACCGATTTGAGATTATATATAAGGAACAAAAACAAAAGATTAGAACAAGCTCAAGACAAACGTGATACAGTGGGATTCAATACATGTGCAAAAATAGTGTGCATTGAAAAGAAAAACATGACACACAACCTAGTGTAAAAAAACCAAAAAACTATGGGAATTACTTGCATGACCAAAAGATCAGCCTTGCAGTGCGATGAACATCTAACAGCATATGCGAGAGGCACGACACAGTTGGAGAATATTGTATTAAAGTTTCCACATGTGTAACCTTTCAGAACTAATTCTGAAGTGAACAAATGAATGAGCACATCTAGGATTTTGCACCAAGTGTGCATTACAGAGGAGTAGGCGAACCACTCAGCAGCTCCATCGTTGTTTCCCCATCGATTCCAGGCTGTGTGTCACTAAGATGGATTGCTCTGTGGGCTTCAAGGAGACCTGTGGTGGGACCGCCATATTGACAAGGCTCCCATTTCTCTCTCCTCCATTTGTTAAATACTTCTCTGCAAAGTTAATGAGCGGAAAACAGGGAGGGAAGCGACTTGGGATCTTCTCTTGTATTCATGGTGCTTGGTTTACTTGTAGGGATTTAAACAGGACGGTATGATTTTAGTTACGGAAATGACTGCTGTAGCAATATTTGAACAAGTATTTATGCCCATTTCTATGATTTTCACGGTTTCAACTTCATGCTTTATTGTATTTTATTATGGTTTTCTGTAACTCTGGCAGAGCTGTTTTCCACAGCAGAGGGAGGAATTTAGTGAGCATTGATGGGAAGATGGATGAAGAAGACTTGAGGCTGGGGTGAGAATTCACCTTCCAGCAGCACAACAACCCTAAACATTTTTAAAATGTACGGTCACCCAATTTAACCACAGAATTTGACTGAGCTTCAGGTGTTTTTTTGAGAAAGTAGGAACAAAAGTCCCCAATAAAATAAACAAAATATGTGGTTGTAACATTACAAAATGTGAAAAAGGAATGCAGTATATTAGACCTGAAAAATATAATTTGAAAAAAAAAAAAGTTGTGATTTACTCTCCTACACCTTGCACAAGGCAACTTCAGAAACTTAAAAAAAAAAAGCAGACCAGGACTCAGATTTTTGACAACTGCAGATATGATACAATTCTAGGGAAGGTAGGGAGCTCTTTGGGGACCAAACTAAATTGGCAGCAGGCGGAGGAAGTGGCCTCATTCAGACAGTCTAATCTGGCATCTGTTATTGCAAACAGAATCAGTGAGTCCATAGGGGCTGGCAGGAGAGGAGAGATGGAGGTGTAATGGAGAGCAGCAGCTTGGGTTCTAATAGGAAAATGAGATGAGATAGGGCCCGAGTTCAGGTGACTGTCCAAGATGGTGTCGTTTAAAGCGGAGCTGTTGTTTTGGAGAGTTGGGGGTTGTTAGGAGGTTTTGGCGTGCAGCGAGAATTTATGTCTTTTAAAAAGTGGAAACTGACAATGCAAGATGCCTGATATAGAAAGTAGACTTGCGATGTTTGTGGTGGCGGCGACTGTCATCTAACTTTCCAATTAGAGCGAGTCAGTGCAGCGGAAGCTTATCGATGATCTCCATTTCAAGAAGTGGAATCATGTACGTCTGTGTCAGCTCTCGACTACAACCCTTATCGTCACATCAGGCAAGAAAACACAAGTGACGCACCTCAAAATAAATTCATACAATCTCACGTCTAAAGCAATCTTTACTCTCTTAGAAATCTCATGGATCAGTAACAAAACAACTGAACACAAAATGCTAGGCAAAGTAATCCCCTCTGTTTTCTTGCTACACTGTGGTGATCTTTTTGTCCTTGGTGGCCTGTTTGATGGCAGCCTGCTCGCAGATGATCTCCTTCAGCCTCTGCAGACGGACGTTTTGGGTGCTCATGTCCCCTACCCCCGTCTGACTGCGGTGGAGCAGAGACAGGGCGTTGATGTACTCGAGCTCTGTGTAGCGAACGCCCTGGTCCACAACCAGGTTCAGCAACTCATCTGGAGTGTTGTACAGCATCTCATAGTACTGCCTGCAAGGAGGGACAGAAAGCAGTAACAGGTTATGGATGAATAACATAACAGAATGACTACAGCTAGTGAAGTTGTGGACGAATGCAGGGAGGAGATAGAGAAAAACAGACACTTAATATACGTCTGTTTTTCCTCTTCCAGGGGTGAATCAAAGAAATGTGGAAAGCAAAGAGAGAGCACAAAAGCCAGACTAACCACTGTTGCTGTCATGCTCAAAATTTTTTAAAGCGGACATCAAGGGACCCGGTGAAGCTGCTGCTGTGAGATGCAGTTAAGGGGGAAAACATATACAGGCTCCCAATAGCCAAGACTGTTCTTCTGAAATATTGCAGACACACAGAAGAGGAAAGGGACTGTGTGTAGAATAAACAGCTCTTTAATCAAGACCAAACGCCTCAACGGACCATTTGAAAGAGTGCATGAAGTACATACTGATAAAGCGGTAGCACAAATGGACAGCAGGCACCGTTAAACACCACACTTCTGCACAAATTGGATCAAATATGTCAAACAGGATTTGTTTTCTACACTAACTGCATGCGGCTTTTTACAGGATCCTTCAAGGTGGAGTTTTGAACGTTTTATGACTCAGCAGAAAGAAATTATTATTGATGCATTTACTGGTCAATGCACAGCAGAAGAAATACACATTTCTAAGCAAAGGGAGAAGACTCAAGGTAAGGTAGTGCAGCAGGAGATCTCAGAGATATTTTTTGGTCTCGGGCAAAATAGGTCAAACACCTTCGAAAGTAAATGCGTGTTACTGTCTAGCCCTACTCTGGAGTGTATAAAAAGAGGAAGCTCATGTAGGCAAACACTAAAATAGATTTTAGCTTCTAGTGCCCTCAAGGCCTAAATGTTAAGCTTTCACAGTGTAGCTGCGGAAGCAAACTTGGGCAAGAGGACAGCAGCAGTGGTTTACAGCGCAGAAAGGATTTACAGTCAGTTCACCTTTTACAATGCCTTGCAAACGCTTTTCTAACCACTTGTACTCAGATTTAATAACAATAAACTTGAATACTTTTTTTATGTGATAGGCTAACACTAAGTGGTACAAAATTGTAAAAAAAAAAAAAAAAAAGTAAAGTAATACATGGGATTCTCTCTCTTTTTTGTTTAAAAAAAAAAAAAAACCATAATAATTAAAAATGTATTGTAAGCATTTATTTTCTATGCCACAGTGAGTATTATTTAGAACCAGCTTTTACTGAAATGACAGCTGCATATTGTTTGGAGTAATTCCCAACCACATGTCCACCTGCAGAGACTGGAATTTTTGCCCATCCATTTTTGCAAAATATTTATGCTCACTTTGGAGACAATAGTACAAGTATGTGTTGGTCTGACACATCGAATCCCAATGAAACACTTTACAGATTGTGGTTGCAACATTAAAAATTATTCCATGACAACTTTGTATTAATACATCTAGTGGAAACAGGTTGATTATATTATTTGACTTAGCCAGTATCTGAATTTGTATTTGCAAATCGATAGGGTAATTTGAAGTATTGGATTTGTGTAAATAATTACAGAGAAGGCTGCAGCTGAAACTGCTGCAGGGCTTCTTTTCTCCTTAGAGGAAGGAAGGGCTTCCTTTATTAGAATAAACTACCAACCTTGGCCAAGGACAGCTGTTGGTCGCCCAACAACAGAAACCCTTGAAGCTTTGTAAGGCAGAAAGCTGCTCAAGAAGGGGAGTAGTAACACTGTTATGATAACTGAAGCCCTTATGTTTCTTTTAAAACAGTTAGCTTTAGATGCTTTGATTTTTTGTATTTTGTCTGACAGTTGAAAACAGACTCCGAATTGTTCATGTGAATGCATCTTAAAAGGGAAAGAAGCTAAGCTCTCTGGTGTTCTATATGAAATTCAATATGCCAGTTAAAGGAGAAGAACGAGCTTTAGCACATTTTGTAGAGTTCATTTTCATTGCTAACAAGGCGTTAATGACCACTTATGGAACTTCTCTCCTGCGTCTGTCTTTTATGTGATACCATTTTTTAACTTTAACACTTTAAAACTGGAGAAAAAAACATGAAAAGAGTTATGATGGGGGAGATGAAATAAAGTAGAGCGATAAAATAAACGCCAGATCACTTTGGAGATAAATGAGAAGCAGAGGTGCATAATATCTGTTTTTTGGCCTTCCCTTGACGAGAGACGCCCTTGATCACCAAAGCATTTGCATTCCGTCTCACCCTCCATCCTGCTCTTCATTCCTCTTCAAGGCTTTGTTCATTTTTCTCATCCTTGAATTCACTTTTATGAAAAAAGCTGTTAAAATGATTGAGTATTGCAGACTCACTACTTAACTGAGGTTGAGATGAGACAGCAACAACAAGGGGGTTCATCTCACAATAAAACGAATCATACATTAAATTTTGGATGTGCTTGGCCAACCGTGATTACAACAGCAGAAATTTAAGATTATTGGTTTGCCGTTAAAAGACACTTTTCAGATGAAATATTTTGGATATTTACTGAAAGTTGGGGAAAGTGTACTAAAAACAAATAAAAGTTGTGTCTGGGTATAAACAGTGTATTTACCCTATTTTGTACTTAATAAATCACTTAATCATGCATACATTAGCTTTGCAATGTTTTTGTTTCCCATTTGTGTAACAGCTGGAGATTTTTTCATGTGTTTCCGAGCCATTTTCCAAACGTTTATCAGGGTAAATACACAAATCATTATCCGTCATCTGACTGTAAAGGAGTGGTAGTCTCACTGGTAGTCTTTCAAAAACTTTATAACCCCATTTTCTTGTAAAAAAAAAGAACAAAAAAAAAACTGCAGACCAAATAGAATAGAAAGCCCTGTCTCAAATTTCCCCCAAAATATCTTGAATATCCCCCTTGCTATTTGAGAAAACATTCTGTCAAGACTGTCAGTTTACACCTTTTGGAAGGTGTAAACTGCATAACATCTGGTATGAAGCTGACGCCATTAAAAACGAAAAAAAATAACCCTACTGTCAAACATGACGATGTTAGCGTGATGAACTGGGGCTACTTTGCTGTTTAAGACCTGGATGACTTGCTGTGATTCTGCAACACCAAATGGGATTTAATGAATAAACGTCCCAGCTGAAAGGTTGACATTTTAGTGTAATTGTGGAATTAATTTATTAGGTAGCTGAGAAAAGGATGTAATTATGTTTATTTACAGCTGATAAGGGGGTACTAAAGCCTTTGTGTACATGATAGTTCTTGCTGTAAGATCTCATGTGACGACAGCAGCATCTGCAGGAAGAAATAGTGGCAAACTGTCAGCTGTCTGTTAAGAGTGTGTGTGTTTGTTTGGGGGGGTGAACCATGAGGACTGCTTGCAATCTGAGCTTTGTTCAGCGGTTAGAGGAGGGGGAGGCTGGTCTGGAAAGAAAAAAAAAAAAAAAACACGTGTTGGGGTGTGCATGTTGCTCGATCTATCAATGTGTCTGAGTGATGTATGTTAGTGTGTGCTGAAAACACTTTCAAACAGTTCATTACCCAAGCAGTTGGAAAGCTATTTGCTGAACAGGGAAAGGCTGTTAATAAGATTAAAATTTCTCCGCAC
The DNA here is from genome assembly GCF_001444195.1 of Xiphophorus couchianus. Lineage (NCBI taxonomy): Eukaryota > Metazoa > Chordata > Actinopteri > Cyprinodontiformes > Poeciliidae > Xiphophorus > Xiphophorus couchianus. The sequence goes on along the minus strand of NC_040244.1, from coordinate 4,748,001 downwards.
CCCACCATCAAGAAAGAAGCCCTTGTGGCTTACATACAAAAACACACACACACACACACACACACGTTTCCCTTTGGTGGAGTAGCAACTGGTTAATGAAACAAGTCTTATTTTTCAAACAGCACCTCGGTGAATTGTTTTGATTGCCCTCCTCTTTAGAGTCTTTACAGCCCTCAGCCTCCCTCTGTGCACACTCCTCCTTCACCCACACAAGAAAACCGCACACAGTAATTTTTGCCAATTTCCACCTGCTTCCTCCACAAGTCCAATCTATAAGAGTTCTGATTTATTAATCAGCTTCTTTGTATATGTGTGCTGACGTGCCTCCGTGGAGTGCATTCCATTAAATTTTAATTAGCTGCTCCCTACCTCTGCCTCATATGCAAGGAATATTAAATAAATTTATGATGCGACGGCAGCGCGCGACGGACACATGACAATGGAACAAGAGAGAAGCAGCGGCGAGAGTAGAAAAGTGGAAGAAAGATGAGATTCAGCACATTTCATTTCCCCTCATTTGTAGCGTATACAATATTAAAGCCATTACAGGCTGCTTCTGTCAGCATGTTTGGGAAAACACATTAGTTAGTAGGAGAAAGATGAGAAAGAGGGGGGAAAATAATAATAACAAAAAAGATGTGCAAGCATGTGGATCAACCTGACTATCAGCTGTAACAAATACCTCCTGGCACCTTCAACAAGGCTTTCTACTTTGTTCCTCTTACTTTTAACTCATGTCTTAACAGTGCAGCACACACAGCTAATATATTAAGTTTGATGTTCAAAATCAGAAACTATACAAAGACAATTAAAATAAGGGTGTCACAAAATAAACACAAAATTATTATGATAACTTTCAGTCATAACTGAAAGTTGCAGGAAATTATGTCACATGTGTAACACTAAGCTTATCCCTCACTGTGTAACACAATATCCTATCCACCTACCATCATGTTTTAGGAAACTAGGAATGCTTACTCTCTCCTTCTTTGTGTTGCCAACAAGTGACCATTTATGCACTCAATATACTTCTGTCTCTAATAAACTGTTTTCTGTTTGCAGAGATAGAAATTTATGCACACCAGTTTCAGACATCACATGCTCTAGAAATTTGTGTTTATAAAGATTGTGTTTTGTCAGAAAAGTGACTTTTTAAATTATCTATATGTTGAAAAAAAAAAAACTAATGGAAATGTTAATCTTTTGTTTTTTCTTTTATACTTTAAAGATTTTTAGGTTTTTAGATGTAAAATATAGCTTCCCTTGGGGGGTAAAAAAAAAAAAAAAAGTTAATTGTCCAGAATGTTGGTGGCATATTTTCCCGGTTTTGAAAAACCTTTAAGTCAAGAAGCCAGTTCAATGTTGCTTCTGATATATTTTCCTCTAATAAATCTTCCCCTCTGTTCTGATAACAGTAATATCTGACTGTAGTGAATCTGAAAGACTTGTGTGCTGGAAAACACGTGTTACTATGACAACTAGAAACCGGACTCAGTCATGCTCAACCTGTGACGGAGCCTAAGTGTGTTTTTATCAAATGTAATGCTGTGTTTAAGGTGTTTATTCATTTATGTCTGCTTGTACATTTGATTCAAATAGATTGTTAACAAAAACAGAAAATAATCTTTAAAAATACAAGTCAAGGACGATAATATAAAATTTTTACTAAATATAAATTTGCAAATTTCCTAAAGGTGGCTTTGTGAACATGTAACCTCAGTCTTAATGTTCTCTTAGCTCTTTGAACCTAAGGATGATAGCTCCCTCCCCTCCTTCTGTCTCCATCTCCCTCCAGAACAGTGCATTTGTCTCTCCTCTGGTAATGAGCAAAGGTCTGCAGAGACTTGGGGTGAAGCTTCATCAGCAAAGACCAGCCTCATCACGCTGCATCGGCACAAATACACACAAACCCCTGACTGGCTTCATCAGCAAAGGCGAGTGCCATCATGCTGGGAGGTGTGGATATAGAGACCAAAACGCATGGAGACAGACTCCATCAACAAAGAGCAGCCTTACAGCGTCTTGCGCATGCACGCAGAAAACGAGCGACAGAGGAGAGAGGGCGCAGGTAGACGGAGAGGAGGAGAATTTCAATTGAGCCGAGGCGGTGAAGTTGATTGGACTATGGCAAAAACAAGAAAAAGACAGGGGGTGGGAGTGGGGGGGGGGCAGAGGAAGGAGAGAGATAAGGCAAGAAACACAAGGTGACAAGGATGGAGACAGAAGTGACAGTGTACTGCAACCCGGCCTAAATACAAACGCTTTTATCTGTTGACACCCACTACCTCCTGACGCGGCTGTCAACTGTACTTATAACTACAATCTCTGAGGACACACCAAGCTGTCACCTTGACACACATAAGCTCCAAGCCAAAGACAGTTTATTTGCCAACACATTGACTCTCAGAGACGCACAGCCACCAGGGGGGTACACTTTAGGAAACTACAGAGCGCAACACCTTATTGTGCATTACAGACATGTAGATTGGAACACTGGAGCCATTCCAGTAGGAGACAGGTGGGTGAGATGGGATGAACCCTGGGGTGCCTTGACAATGAGACTGTCAGACTGGTGTCTAGGCTAGCTGGTTGGCTAAGCTGCGGCAGATTTGTTGTTTGTGTTATGACAACTCTCCAACCTGCATGAAAGGGTCACCGGATGGCTCAGAGCTTTGCTTTTTGTGAATTTGTAATGGTGCTTCAGTCTGCGTCTGAGAACACACTTCGATTTTCTCAAACTAATGGACCATCAGATCTTCATGACAACATGCCAATTTAGGCTTGTAGGTGGCACGCTTTGGGGTTGCTCTCACAACAAAACACCTCCCTTAAAAACGACAAAAGGTGAGTGCCGACCAAAGGTGATCAGCAGTGAGTCAGGGTAGATGGACAAAGAGACAAAAACATACAGTAGATGAATGTATTAAACAATAAGACAGAAATTAAAGCTTGAAATAGACAGCTTTTTCCATACAGCTTCTTCACTGCAAAAACACAAAATCTGACCAAGTATTTTTAGTCTATTTTCTAGTGCCATTATCTGATCTGATCTTACAGTTAGTGCACTAAGATTACATTTAATAAAATTTAAATAAGACAAAAGTAACTTACAAGTAACATTTCAGAACAATCGAGTCCTTTAAAGGCAATAACTTCTTAATATTGATGAAAATGTAATAGTTATAACGAAGATATTCTGCCAGTGGAACAAGATATTTTTCCCATCTCATAAATTATTATTCTAACTTAACACTAGTAGTTTTGTAAGTAGTACATGTTCCACCAATGTTAAGGAATTACCTGGAGCAGATAATGTAGACCTGTATAATATTTAAATAACATTTTATACTTTTTTATATTTGTGTGTGTTTTAACTCAATACAGTTCTTAACTGAAGAATAAAAACTAAGTTCTTTTAGAAATACAATCCAATGTTCGCATTGTGAATTACTGAAGTACTAAATAGAAGATAAGGCAAACCTTCATTTTAACTTGCTCTTTGAAACTCGATTCAGATTAAAATCAAGTAATTAACCTTTTTTTAATATTTTTGCTCTTTCAACTGTAAGTCAGGAACGTTAATATACACTCTTGTTGCCTATTCTCATCATGAAGCAAAAACTTTAAATACATCTACAAACAAATGAGGACACAGTGATTTAAGTTGATAATGTGTATTTGTGCTCGCTCTTTTTAAAAATGTTGTCATGTGTAACTACTGAGTTTTCTCATGTTTTTCAAGATAAAGGACTCACCACAAACTTCTCATGTTGAACTTATCTCAGCTCTTGTCAAAACAACCGGTCAGCATAAACAGGCAGAGAGAAAGAAAGAGGGAGCGGTGGCTACACTGGACAATAAGAGGTGATCAGTGCAGTGATAAGGTTGAGTGCGCCGTCAATAAACAAAAACACACACTCAGAGATGACTTTGCTGTGACACACAGGTTTGCAAAACGCGTCCTGTCTCTGAGCAGATGGTTGGAGAGTGTGTGTGTTTCTCTAATGGTGTGTGCATGTGTGTTTGACCTTGACATACAAGCTTATGCTGCTGCCAAACTTCTAACTGAGCAACATGAGACTGCTTTGGGATGATACTAATACACCTGCTCACGCACATGCATGCACAAAAACACATTCAGGTGATACCAGCAGGTGCAACATTTACAACTGGATGTACTGTAAGTTTTCACAATTGTTTTTGCAGTATGCAAGCAAGCATCCCACCACAAGGTGACACTGTTTCCTCACCATTTTTCACTCTATGGAAAAAGCAAAAAGTATTGTGAGTGGGGGTGTGTAGGGGCGTGCATGTCTATTTGTTCTGCAGTGCTGACAACCAGGCCCTACTGTAGTTTTAACTCAGATCATTGGCTGTTATGGTGCTCTTGTGCAGGACTTGTCCACACGGTTGCAGCCAAAACACAAAGAACAAATGATCAAGCACACACACTGGAACAGAAACAGGAGCATGGCTAAACTGGGAAACATCTGTAGCCAGTCTGTAAAGCAGACATCCCGCTGTGATTTCTTCCTTTGATTATTTGCCATCAATTCTTTCCAGGGGAGGTAATAACAAATATTCTTCTTGTAGTCCAACCAGACTGTTTGTCACTGCTGATTCTGGTTAACCAAAGCCAACTTTCTTAACGTCTTTATTTCAAAACTGCAATGCTTTACAACACCAGATTACACACTCAGTTGCAAATCTGTTACATACAGAGTCCTACAGTAAATTAGTTATTTTTCAGCCAATATGAATAGGTGACATCAATAGCATCTCTATGCCAGGACATTGTTTGGGAGGCAATGTAGGAAAAACAAAACATATATATACAGTATATATATATATATATATATATATATATATACATATATATATATATGTGTGTGTGTGTGTGTGTGTGTGTGCGTGCTGCTGTGTGGTTATTATTACTTTTTGCATGTGTGGGAGTTAGGGCCACACTACAGGTGTGTGTATGTGGGGGTTTTGTATGCATTTGTGAGAGTCTGTATCTAAGGAGCCGGAGGCCGGCCAATCCAAAAAGCAATGAATGTGTAAACAATGAGCTTTGCAATTCCCAATCAACACTTCCACACCGCCCACGCCTCGTAATCAGGAGAGTAGGAGAAAGAGAGAAAAGACACAAAAGCCATCACCCCCATTCCACCGTAATCAAAGCTGACAGGAGGAAGAAATAACATGCTAATCACCTCCACATCCGGTACAGTCCACAACAGTTCAGGTCATTACATTTTACCGCTTTAGTTTGTTTTTTTGGAATGCATTTATACCAAATTGGATAAATAATAATGCCCAAATTCTGCTGGCACACAAACACCAAAGCCGTAAAAAATATGAAATATTTTAAGGTATGTTGAAAGAAGTTAATTAACCCTACAACATGTCACGGTGCATTTTCGGGCTGTTAATTTTAAAATGAATATTTGATGTTCCTTTCTCAACTTGTATCTTTAAATAAATGCCCCTTTTCTCCTAACATTGCTGCATATTGTACATGCTCATTTCAACCAACTTCTGTCCCTGCAATCTCTTCTACTTCCCTTACAAAACATTTAGGAATTGATGAGAATCTTCCCGAACCTGAGGACTCTCTCAGTTCGTCATGTTTTGCATGACCCGTTCACTCACATAGATGACAGATTCACAAACAACATCTTGGACACAAAACACAGTGTTGCTGACAGGCTGCTTGACCTTCTGTCGGGCATTGACAATGATTCTTTCGGAACTTGGAAAAATGATATATTATATTTACATCATGAAATGTCAAAAGGAATTCTGACCCAAAACTCCACATTCTGAAGTAACAGGAAGTTATACTGTAGGAGTTTAAAAATTATAGTATCTCTAAAAGCTTTGAATACAAAAACTGAGTACTACCCATGTTGAAGATCTCCAAATGCCCCTTATATGTCTTGAAGTTTTTATAGCGTGTAACTGAAACTGCACATTTGCTGTCTCAGTCCTTGAAGAAAGGTGCTGTAAGGGCTCCAGGTAAGCTATTTTTCTTGTTTTATAAAACACTTCCTGATAATACAAAAAAATGAGAAAGAGCTACCTAGCAAAGTCGAGGTCGGCCTCTCTGGACATGGTGATGTTGGTGAGGTTCTGTTGAAGGACAAAGATGTTTCTGCACATCTTTTTGATGCCAGACTCACTGATTCTCTTAAAGTATTGGGCCCCATTGATTAGAATGCAGGAAATGAGATGACCAAGACCTGAAAAAAAACACATAGGTTTTATTTGGATGAAAAGAGAAGACCGTTGACTAAAGAAGAACAAAACATTTCAAGTGTTCTCAAAAGTGGAGGGCAAACTCAGGGTTCCACCTGATTTGTTTAATTCTTTTCAAGAGTTCTCCAGCCTTGAAAGGGTAATTTAAATAACAAATGGTTAAAATTATGGACAACTGATTTTAGAGAACAGGTTAAGGTATACAGTTTAAAAGTATAAACATTTTTTCCAAATGCCAATTTCTTCAGATGTGGAAAACAATAAAAATAAACTCCACACTTTTACAAACTATGAAGGAATGCTGAAGTAAGGGAGTAAATTTCACCTTTTGAAATTTCTACCAGGGTCCAGCTTACCTTCAAATATATACTGAAACTTGTGCTGCTGCAAGGCGGCTCCCATGGCTTCTTCAATGGCCGAGATGTCCTTATTCAGTTTGACCACCAGGGGGTCGTAGTCCATGCTTTCCACGTTGGCCACAATGGCATAGTTCCCCTGCTTGGTGAGGGGGATCAAGTAATGGAAACAATGTACCCTGGAGTGGAGTAGAAACAGAAGACCAGAGACAAATCTTGAAGCATATTCAATTGTAAAACTTTGCACTTAATCAGTCATTAAATGCACATCATTCCTCAAACTATCATTTACAATTATATTCCTCAAGAACATTTCAGTCACCTGCTGCTATTATAACAGTCTTCTAAATCAGAATTAAGTAGTTATAATGTGAACTGTCTACCTGCTTTTAAACTCTATAATTTATACGAAAATTCTTCAGTTTCATAAGTATTCAGAATAAATCCACTTATTCAACTATAACTACATCACTGCTGGATATCGTTAAGCCACAGAGAGTGCTGGAGAGCACCGCACTGAATATGAAACATTTTCCTTAAGGGTGTTAAAAGAAAAGCAAAAACATCATGTAAATAAAGAGCACACTCTCAATACTGTTATGTAACCATATATTTTTTTTAATACTAGCATATGTATGTTTTGCACCTAAAAAAACAACATTGTTTTCAGAGCCTTCAGGACGATGCACTTTAAAAAGAAAGGAATGTAGGCATAAAAATTACAGCTCCTTAACATATTTTGTCAGGGGGCTCAAAATAATTGGACAGTTGCCTCAAATAGATTTCTAATTGGACATTTGCAAGTGACATTCCCTGCAAAGAAAAGTCCTGAAGGATATGTGATTACCTGACCTTTGGTTCACCCCTACATTGGAGAAAGATCGCTGGGCACATCACGAGGAAAAAAACTTTGCTGGTGGCTCAGCAAAATAAAAGGGCGTTAAGATAATAGTTATAGTTGAGCAAAGTATATCGTTTTTCCTAGAAGAAGAGAATGCTATATAGTAGCAAGAAAACTGAAAAATAATATAAATCTTTAGAGATTATCCATTTACATTGCCACCCACTTATCAGAAATTGGGTAATGGGATTAAAAGGCCCAGAAGAAAAAACCTGACATTCCCCAATGACACCCTCCGGTTCATTCTAGAGGACTCAAAGGCATTCTTAGGTCAGAAGGGGTGTAGTTCCTCTGAGCTCTGGGTCTGTCCCATAAATTTCTCTGAGTGGAACAAGACGAGAGAACCTGGGAAGTGTTCATGAGAGATAGCAATCATATGACTGAACCACCTAAACGGACTCCTTTTTATGTGGAGGAGCAGCGGTTCTACTAAAAGCTAATCAGCCAATCTCTTAGGCCAAGTCTAGCCAAGGTGTGAAACAAGCAGACATCAGCATCTTGGATCCAGGATCTCATACTTTTAATCATAATCCAAATCTCCTGACAACAGATGAAAGTTGGGACATAGATAGCCTAGTAAATCCAGAGCTTTGCTCTTTGGATAGGCCCTTTCTTCACTATATTGCAGCAGATAAGGGCCCAATCCATCCATAGATCACCTGCTCTATCACTTTCTTGAACCCCCCTGAGGCAGAATCTGATCCCAACCCTGGAATAAGCAGCGTGCCTTTTTCTAGTTGAGAACCAAGACCTCAAACTTGCAGCAACTGACTTTCATCCTGGCAGCTATACACCGCTCCATTGTCAAGCAAATGTCATGGCTTGACAATGCTAATAGAACATAGTTATTACCAAAAACAACAAATACAATATTAAGATTCCTAAATCAGGCCAGATGCCAAAATACCATTGTGAATGTAGAATTTACTTCCTCACTCCTCTTTTTCTATGTTCGCTTTATACTAACATTTTTGTCTGTGGTTCTTTAGCACCATAAAGGGCCATCTTGACTTACAAAGTCAATATAATTTAAATTCCTTAATCACAGTGTCTAGGGCGGAAGAACATAAAAATGATATGGGTAAATGTCTTCTCCCCTTCGGCAAAAGCCAAAAAACACATTGCATATTGAATACCTCCATCTTCCATCCCTCCCTCTCAATTCAATCGTTTCCCCCACTAAGCTACTGTAGATCCTTTCGTTAACCCCCACCACCACCACCACTTTAACCTCACTCATCTCTCCTCCTCCCTTTTCTCTCCCTTCCTTGCCTCCTTCTTTCTTCCTCATGGCTTCATTTAGCTGGTACCACTATCAGGGGAAATTCGCTAGATGGGGAGAGTCAATGGAGTGTAGCATATAGCTAGACATCAGCCTCAGGGAGGGTTTTCAACTGAAATCATCAACAATATTGCATAAGCTACATAATGGACTACAGGGAGGGACGGAAATAGAAGAGGATGATGGAGGACTATTAGTGGTTCTACGGGAGTGAAAAAGTATATGGTGTGGTAAATTAACTTAGACATTGACATTCAAAGCACATACTGAAGACAATGCAGTTCTGAACTGGAGAATTCATTTATGAAGACAAATCATTTTTGGACTTGACAGCATGTTCTCTGTTCTGCTGTGTTAAAAAAGGTCGACAAAACTATATCAAAACAGTAATGTTATGTTCATGCAAATACAAATATGCAATGGATACAGTCAATGTAGTTATGAGGGGAAGAAAACAACTTTTACCATACAATCAACTTCAAGTAAAATTTGAATCAATTTAGTCTATGTTTACCATTTAAAATATAATGTATTTTTGTCATTTACCTTTAATTAAATCATGTTCTTTTACAGCAATAACAAAAATAGATCACAGGTGAACGTATAAACATTTCCCTTGAAAAAAGTCAACGTTTCATGGGGTATTTAAATATTTCTTTATCATAACTATATGTAAGTTATGCTGCAGTCTTAGTGGATTAGGCAAAATTCCTGAATGCATTAAGGATGTTAAGTGAAGGCTTAAGCATCGTTAAATTCTCAAAGTTAATATGGCACAAATATATAGGAACTTTTAACTGAAATGACAAGACAACAACATTGTAAAACAGTTTCAAATTCCTCAGTTTTGTTTTCTTACCTGACCTCCAGGTGTAACACCAGCAGACAACGATCAGCGATATCCTGGAAGCCCCGAGACAAATCGCTCAGAGTCTGGAGAATCTGCTCCCTGCTACGTTCGCGCTCACCAAGCACCTGGCTGTCTGCAGTGGATGGACAGGCACCTGAGTACAAGTAAAACAAGATACAAGACATCAGACTTCCTGAATATTGCTTAGGCTTTTTCCCAGAAAAAAAAAAAAAGGTTTATTTTTTACTGTGAAAACCTTTAATGTAACACGCACTTCACTGGGATATCATAGCATAAATGTAAATGACCCCAGCTCATTTCCACAACTGTAGCAGCACCTTTAGTTCAACTTCACACATTTGCTGAGTCCTTCTTAAGGTTCCCATGCTTTCTTCACACAACTTGTGCTGAGGCAGCAGGAGCATGTGTCACTGTACGGCATTGTAAGCGACACAAAAGAGCCGATTGTGCTTGTGTGAACATGAGAAAGAGTCTGAGAGCATGATGAGCATAAATTCAGCTCAGGGTAGATCAATGGCCATAAATTAACAAGAGGAGGAAAAGGAGAGAAATTGGCCCCGTCACTCATATGTAAGTCTATTTGGTCAATGAGGCATGCGTGGATGTGTAAGCAATGTGTGGGCATGAGCGTGTGTGTGTATGTGAACAGAAAGTGACTGTTGAGCAGGAGAATACAGAGGTCCAGGATCGATGTGCCGCAGTCAAAGCCACCTCCCTACTTATTCTTTCTGCCCTTCCGAAGGTCACAGATGAATGCAAGCTGGTACAAATCAACACACACATGCCCACACACGCGCACGTATGTATGACTAAGCCCGGAATAGTGGTAAACTACTAAAAGCCTGCAATAATGTGTCATTCTGTATCAACTGTGACAGATATAAATTCATTTCAATTAGAACATTTCATTAAAAAAACTGAAATAAAATTTTAAAAACTGGGTGGCTAGAATAACATTTTGATGCTTAATTACTGTTTTCAAGTGTTAAAACAAACATTTCCTAAATTATCCCATACAGTAGGGCAAGCTGTGAGTTTTACTTTGAGCTTCAAGCATCCAGTATGCCGAGGTGAGTGAATCAGCATCAGTGGAGACAACCTATATTTTTTATCTATATTTGAGTCACAGTTGCATTGCTTTTGTAGTAATGGTTCACATATGGCGAATGAGAGTCATGGAACTCAAGCAGTGGGATTTTTCAATATATTAAAATTAATTAATTCAAAAGCCTGGGTTATATGGTGTGTACACTACAGTATCAAAAGTGATGTAAGGCAATGCTGGAATGGTACTGTTCTTGGATATCAAGACATCCTATGCACTACTGTTAATTATAATGTCTGTATAATAGTGAACAAAGAGATGAAGATTTTTACAATAGCATTAAGCTTAGGATAAACCAAATAACAAACCAAATAAACTGTTCCTGTCTTTTCATATGACAGGATTTCCTTTTTCAAAGATTATGTCCACTATTCCACTGCTCATGGATGGTGAGTGCAACCCCAAGAATGTCAAATCATAATTTGCATGTGCTCAATATGTTTTACTGCCCATACTGCAGTTACTTTAAATGAATCTTTGCAAGATAAGAAACCGATGGCCTTGAGAAAACAGCAGTGAGGCGTACGCTCTGCCTTTCCAATCAACAAAGCAAACACAGCCAGCATTGTGAGTGACAAACTGGTGACAGCTGCTCTTACAGTTTGTGCATCTGACAAAGAGAGATAAAAAGCAGGGAATACTGTTTCTCATTAAAACCTTGCATGTTTGTTATGTGTCGGCCTGTGTGCACAAATGTATTCAACGTATGTATGCACTGTATGTGTAAGCTGACATGCTAATTAACAGTCTCCTTGAGTAAACCTGATAATGCGTGTGTGGGAGGACAATGGTGCAGTGTCAGACTCATTTGACTACTTGCTGCAGGTAGAGGCAGTGAAACACTTTGTGTCAAAATCTAACTGAATGTAGACAAGCTTCTGGTTTCTTTAAACATATAAAATCCAGCCGACGATGGAGAGAAAAGAATTTACATGAGTCCAGCCCTCTGCTGTCCTCTGGTACTTATCTGTTTTGTTTCTGCACGGATCCTAAATTAGATATATTATTCCAGTGGATGTATATATTTTTCGTACATTAGATCATTCTCATCTACTGACAGGTAATGTTACAGTGCTTGTAATATGTTTACATGCACTCAACATCAGAATGCATCTCAACATTCTGGGCTTTTAATTATGAATTTGAACAATTTTCAGGGTACAACAATAACACCAAGACAAGCTAGAGACTGACTAGAGTGGCAAAAATAAAAGACTTTAGACTTGACTTAGACTTGTGCCCTAAAGAGTTGACTTGGACTTCCCCCTCAAAGACTTAAGACTTGGAAAACCGTATTTGCTAGCATCTCTGTGTCCCAACCCCATGAGCTACGTAGCACAGTGAGAGGAAGCATGTTCGGAGTAGTCAAGGTGAGCCTTTCAAACATCCTGTGGGGGTGCGTTGCTACAGGAAGTACAATGTTGAAAAAATAATGATGGGGGACTCCCTCCAAATTGTACAACTTCACCTCAATGCAACAGCGGGATGGCTGAACTTGGACACACCTGGGTTTTTTCATCAAGACAAAGATCCCAAACACACATCAAACCTGGTTATAAAATTGATTAGGTAGTATGACAATCTCTGCAATATGCAGAAAAGTCAAATCTTTGACCGAAAACCAACATATTTAAAAAAGTTCAATCACTTCTTTCATGGAGACTGACTAAATATGCAACCAAATCATCATCTAAAAGTTGGTGAGGTTTATTTTGCACAGATTTATTTTGAACATATGAAATAACTGAGTGCATGTAGTCTTGATTCTCTGTTGTTTTTAAAAGTCCATCTGGATGTTTTCTGTATTATCATTGAACCCTGCAAAAAGAACAGCTCAAATGCATCCATAAAGCTCCACCATCCCACCAAGGGAGAGGATATAAACAAGCGTTTTTACCACCACTGCATCCGTTAGAGGCAAATAAAGGATGCCACGGTTATTTGCCATTTGTTTTCTTAGGTTACCACTAGGATGGCTACATAAAAAGGTTGCATTTTTTCATTTTGGGATTAAATAACATGTTACAGAAACATGTAAAGGAAACAACACTGTGAACTCTTCAGGGCTCAGTGTATCTTATTTCCTCTCTTGGCTTGTGGTTGTATCTGTTGGAAAGGACATGAGTAACAAGCTCTGGTCCTGGGGCTGTTTTTCCCCTACAAAGTGTCAATGTATATGCACATGGGTATATGCATGAAAGTGACTTGAAGGCCCGTTTCCTCTCGTGTGCATTACAATCAGTCACTCTGACAGAGGAAAAAAAGGGATTACTGTGGCACACACAGCTGGAGGTCTCTCCAGGGGGTGTCCATGAAATGCACCAGCACAAACACACACACACACATTTAAAAAAAACACTCCGTTTCCTACTGCTGCAGGCCTATGCCGCTTTGATGATGCGAGGGAGGTGTCACAGCATGAGGGGCACCATTAGAGTCGGGGACAGACGGGCAAAAAGAGACGACTCATTGGTCCTGACTGACAACTTTTCTGCTTATTGAGTTCCCTATAACCAAATTGCAAACGATCTTAGTTAGTTATGACTTGTTTTTATTTGCGTGGTTGAACATGAGAATATGTATGTGCATATCCGTGTCTTTTCACGCATCCCAGCGGCACGCATGTGCGTGAGTGTGTTTGTGCTCTGCGTTTATCCAATTATTTTTGAATTTCATCTAAGGCAAACGTCTGTTGCTCACCATCTGCAGTAGATGAGGGTGGGAGACATTAAAGAAGGAGATCAGCCACAGAATCTTCACACAGCATGCAAGCAGAAAGGGACATGTAATGCTATACGCCTAATTTTACTCTCCCTGTCCTGCATTACAGAAAGGTGTTACACAACGCGTCATCTTGAGAATAACAAAAACAACCAGGCAAGAAGATTGGAGATGTAAAAAAATGGAAAAGTACAGGACACACTCCACAAGAATCATGAAACACACACACTCGGAAAAAACAGGAGACAACGTCTTGCAGGGGTTTAGTGATGAATGATTTCTGAACGACTGGCTTAGAAATAATGGAAGACATTATTTATTTTGCTGCCTCTGGTGGGTGAAGAACATCTGCAACTAAACTATGAATTTCTATCCAGGGAAACAAAACAGCAGACGAATAGAAATCTGCAATTAGTCTAGATGATTTGTAATACAGAATGATTCTTGTAAAACAGGAATGAATTGAAAGCTACTGAGTGAATAAAGAAAAAAAATTGATGATATACAGTACATACAAGACCATCATCTCCAACTTTAACTAGTCTTCCTGGCCTCTGCACTTAATAGAACAACATCTTAATTAACTTCCCTGTCAAGTAAAGTCAGAGGAAGAACACAGCTAAAGGAGAAAGCAATGGACTTGCTGTGGGTGAGATGAGTTATTCCTAAGAGAACATTTTGCTGTGAGGAAACCACAATGCCACATGGATGAAACTCAGAAGACTAAGCTGAAGGTTTGTTTCTCTGCCCATGTTTAGAAATTGTTGTCGGGCAAGAGGCCTTCAATTCAAACATATAGAACAAAAAAATGCCTTGATAAAGTCTTCATACCACATTTTTCATGACACAAACTAAATTGTGTCTACATATTTTATTAGGAACCAGCGCAAAATTGTGACAAAGAAAAAAATGGATGTATTGCTTAAATAAATTACTAATAAAAATCTGAGAATTATAGTGTGTATTTCTATCCTGCCCAACCTAAGACAAGACTTTGTAGAACAACCTGTTGTCTCTACCAGTTTTACACATTTACAATGTTTTACACATTTAACAGCCATTCTTCTTTGCAAAACAACTGAGTCTCAGATAGGATGTCTTCTGAGGTTTGGAAATAACTGGAAAATTCTAACACATATTGACCCTTTGTTATGAAACGCTTCACTGCAGATCTGACTGTATGTTTAGCATCCTTGTTCTACTAGAAGCTGAAACTGAAGCACAGTCTTTTACAGCCTTTAAGACATTTTCTTCCATGATACCCTTCTAAGTAGCTCCATCCATCTTCTTGTCAACTCAGATTGTGTGTCCTCACTTCTGATCAATAACACAGTAACCACAACATGGCACTCTCTTCATCCAATTTCACAATTGGGATGGGTTTTCAGGTTGATATGGAGTGTTGGGATTTCACCAATGCATGTGAGCCAAAACAGTGAATCAAATAATGGTCTCATCTGACCAGAGCACCTTCTTTTCATTGGTTAACTTCTCAAGGCATTGCCTGAACAATGGCTTTCTTATAGTTTTTTCATAAAAGTCAAATGTGGAGTGAATAACTAATCACTGTAGTATCTAAACCATGTCCTACCTGAGTTGTGGATCTCTGTAGGTACTCCAGGCTTACCATGGCTAGGCAGTCATGTCTGAGTAGGTTTGCAGTTTTACACTACTCTCTCTATTTTCAGAGGATGGACTAAAAAGTGTTTTGTGTGGTATCCAACCTAACTCTGCTTTAGACTTCCTGCGCTACTTCACCCTTGACCTGTTCACTGATATTCTCTAACAAACATGAGAAGTCTTAACAGAACCCCTGAACTTATGCTGAGACTAGAGAGGCTGAAACTAAGATAAGACTATATAAGACTGAGAATAAGTTGCATTTTATTTACTTTTAAGTGACTTCTGAAGGCACTAGATTGCTTTGGATCATATGTAGGGGTATCGGGTAAAGGAGACCACACTTACTAAATTGTTAATTGTGAAAAGTGTTTAATAACTAAGCTTGATGTTGTAATTTTACACAATCTGGATAATAATACTGCAACAGAGATGGCTGCCATGGTGATGCTGCCTTCCAAGCCTTTGTATTCTTGAATAAATATTGTGAGTACTATAACCAGACAGATGATCAGATCCTTTCCTGCTGCCCACCAGATAATCACCAACATCCCTGCACACATCAGTACCTAGCACACACATGCAGGCTCTTTGCTTTCAAGACATCTGTAACAATCTCAGAGAGAAAATTCAATTCAAAAGATATTTCAATTTGCATGTGCACATACAAAAACTGATTCATCAGTGAGAAAGTTGAAGCAATAAAAATTCTTTTGATATTCAAGAAAAGAAAAAAAACTTTAATTTTGAGTAAAAACAAGAAATGTCTTCTACTGGAGAATGTGGCAAATGGAGGGAGGAAAATAAAATAAAAGGAATGAGAAAAAATGAAGCAAAAGAAGTGGAGATTTGGGAAGAAAGAAAAAGAAAGAAAACGGCAAAACAAGGAGAGAAGAGGAAAATGACTTGTTCATACCTGACTGCTTTTGTAATATAAAATCCAATTTGGAGAGAAATAGACGTGAGCTATGCGGGGGTGGCGGGTTGGAGGATGAGATAAGGTGGGCACTTTTTTCCCCTGCCATAGCCTTGTCCCATCTCGCACAGCGCACAGCTGTGTACACACACAAGCACACATCATCCAAGCAAACCCACGCACATGTAGTCCGCCATCAGCTCACCAAACACTAAATAATGAATAAGGAGGCTGTCCCAGCATGATAAGTTACTGCCCTATCCTTCCCATTAGTGCCACCCGCAGGAATTAATGATAATTATGTCACGTCCCTTTCCCGCACTTTTATTGAATTCTTATCTGTGAGAAGACGAAGAAAGCTGCCGTCAGGGCGAGAGGGAGAGGAAGTGCACAGAGAGAGAGATACGGTGGTGACAAAGTCAAACCCAAATAAGAATATTTCATATTTAATTATTTCATTTTTAGAAGAAAAGTTGCGATATGGAGCGGCAAAATAGCGTGAGTTCAATGAGCAATCAGAAGTCTGAAGCCAGAGAGTTGTGACAAAGGCTGATAAAGGTTGAAGGTCTCTTTATTCCTCTCAGAAAGGTGCATAATTTACCACTCTCTCTGACTGCACACCTAGATATGGCAGTGAACCCCAAAAAGTTTTCACATATAGTGTAACCCTGATGATTTGGGTAAAAGCCATTCTGAGTCAGTATATCTGAAAATTACTAACTCTTGCATGATGAGGGGATACATAAATTAGTGTTAAAAAGCATTAAGAGAGTGCCAAGAAGCTTCACTCTCCTGTCGCTATGGACAGCCTGGTCTGTTAGCACATGGCAGGTTGATACTAAGGATTTTTGCTGTTGAAGCCAAATTCTGACAACCATCTGCAGTCTTATCAGACGAGGATTTTTTTAGACACCATTTCCTTGCAATCTAGTCAGTGCCCCTTGCAGACATGTTCTTATCTTAGCTACAGGAGCAGATCACAGATAGGTCAGCAGCCCATCCTCCTCCAGGTATTACTCATTGTGATTTTTAAGTGGTTATCGACATTTCTCTCTTTTAGATCAACTGTCATCAATTCAAAAATGCTGATTTATAACTTGGACTACAGAGTAATTTGAGTCAAAGGTAAATATTTTAGAGAGAAATCTCTATCCAAAACATTGTCACATTTTTTGGGAGAAAGGTGGGATTAGGGCTGGATCTCAGATCTAAATTAGTTTGAGCACCAATTCAAATTAGTATCAAAGCGACACAGAAAGGGCACTGATTTGCAGTAACAAGTTGGGAAGACCTAGTTAGCCTTTTTAGGTTAAGAAATACACCTTCTTCAATGATAGAGAACCTTATATCTCTCCTAAGGCTTATTTTTATGAAGGGGGTTTCTACCTGCTAAGTAGAAAAACAAACCATTCTCTACTTTTTACAGCCCTTTCACAGCAAAGAAATAATTAAGAATTACAAGCACACATTTGCTGTCTTTAAATAAATAGTGCTGCCCCACACTCAGCCAAGCATTCAGCCATTTCAACAACAAAGCTAATTCAGCTTTTCCCAATGTAATTCATTAGAAACATAATATAAAAGCAGCGTGAGTCAAGTGGAAAAATCAATCTAAACTTGTACAAAGCCAAGAATGCATTTGTAATGCTCTTTCTTGTGTGTTTTCCAAATTAGAATAAAAGTTTCAGAAATCTCAAACTGTGTTTTAAATAATCCAAGAAAAGAGAAATGCTGAGTTCTGACTGACCTAAATAAGTTCAACTTTGAACTAGAGATGTTCAAAAGCAGTACTGACTGAATAAAAGCACAGAAAATAACCCTTAATTTAGCACTAAATCATTACCTACTGATCACATAGCAAGTTTATGTTCTGTACAGAATTGTTTTTCTTCATTTCTAGATTTCCAATTCCATTGACTGAACATGTAAATAAACAACAGAGGTACAGTAAGAGTGCAATTGGGTGTCTTATTTTATTATTATATACATTTTTATTTGTCAAAAATTATCACTTTTAAAAATCCCCCTCCCCCAATTTTTATTTCCTCCCACCAACCACCCTGGACAGTAAGCCATATTGGCAGCATTTAATTCCCAAAGTCCTTATATAGTAAATGTATTATTTCCTTACAGAAGAAAATAAAGTTTTCCACATTTTTCCTAACAAATGTGCAATCAAATCCTCAAAGTAAAATAATAAATGTTTATTTTACTTGTGTAAAAATGTGGCATATTTAGTTGCTTCCATTCATCTCATAGGTAAGAGAAAGCCAAAACTGTTATGAATCTTGTGTCTGAATAGGGTTCAGCAGTTCTAAAGATTGCAAACTCTGATCACAGTTTGTTATTTACCAAACAGGGTTTAAAATATTCAACAAAGTTCAAGGTAAAAGATACTCTTAGATTAATAATGACAACAAAATCTAAATAAAAGTGATGAACAAGGGGACATAAATGTTGCACGTTGAGGAATTCAGAAGGAGAGATACAGCAAAATTAATAATATGGTAGGTGATGACTCAGCTCTGAGCGAATGTATGAGTCCTGATTAGGTGATACAATCGAAGACAAGAAGAACCAAGCATAGGAGGAGTTTGCGTGCATATACGTGTGTTTAGAGGGCTCTTTGACAACTCCAGTGAAGAAGGTAATGAGTGTTTTTCATACATACCAACGAGAACATAATGAGGAACGGGTGAGAGGTGTTGCAACAGACTTAATGCATGTACAGATGGGAAAAACTTTATTCACACACAGGTCCTGTAATCTGACAAAATCATTCTGAAACCTATAAAATAGTGCATAAATCTAATGCTAAACCTCAGTTAAACTGCATGTTATGGCAGTTTAACTGCTGCCATTTACCGTACAAAGCATATAAGGAGTCAAAGGGGAAAGTAAAGTAAGAGACTGTTCGCATTTAATAAGTCAAACTCAAAACAATACTGGGTTTGCTGCAGAAGGAATAAACAACAACAGATGTCTGTGTTGGCGTTATTGTGCCAGACATACGCGGGGAAAGTGTTGCATATGTTTGAGTTGGTTTTGTACATAATAGACTCAGTGCATAATTTAAGTTTGTCAACAGATTCTGGTTTAACTGCTAATAGGTGTACTCACTGGACATCTGAGGCAGATTGGTGAAAAAAGACCTCAGGCGAACAGCGAGCCACTCCATGCTCTCATGAAGGTTAGCCAGAGCCTTGAGGTCGCTGACATCTCGCAGGATCTCGTTTTGGGGGATTAATTTATCTCCCAGGTTCCCCGTCAGAACCTCTGACTCCTTAGCAAAAGCAGCGCTGAAAAAGAAAAAAAATGGTTCCTCACACAATTATTCATAAATATATTAAGTATATGACCGCAGTAAGGTAATGCAGGTAAGCATAATGTGTGGGGTTATGTTTATTTCCAGTGTTTATTGAGTAAGATGCAGAATACAATTTGGAGAGGTTGTCAATCCATCAGAGACACACAGGACAAACAGCCATGTGCTCACACGCCCATACTTTGAATATCAGATTTTTGGACAATGTAAGGAAGCTAGCGTACCCTGACAAAACCAACACATGCACCGGGAGAACATTAAACTCCAGCCCAAATGAACCTAGGCTGGAATTCAAACCCAGAAAAATTCTACGGAAGACTTAAAATTGCACAGGTTGCAGAGATTTTTTTATGGTTTTTATTTGTAACATTTTGAAAATAACGTATTGTTTTCCCAGTTAAGCCCCACTTTGTGTTGCTCTACCATAACATTCCCAGAAAATCCATTAAAATTTTGCAATGTGATTGCAAGAAAGTTTGAGGCGCATGAGGTGCATGGCAAGCCTTTCCATGTTATTTCCAAAAAATATCTGCTTTAAAAGCAGATATGTGACGATATGGTCAAAGTTGGTATCAACATTGTATTCTCTGGATAAAGGTATATTTAATTCTAGTAAAAATGTTTTAAAAGAAGCAGATTTATTAAAGGAAAAACATGAGGAGTTACTGAATAAAAGCAAACATACATAATCGTGTAACAGTAAGATTTCTGACAATATGAAGTCGATTTGATTAGGAATGTAGGAGTGAATTATTACCTTGACCTTTAAGGTAATTCACAAGAATAAGCAAAACACGGTAGTGCATGAATAAGTAGTTGGAAACCTGAGTGTAGAATGGCAATATATCAAAATTAAAAAAAGGTATTTTGAGATCATGAATTGTTGGGAGTGAAAATAAAAACGAGAGCATTTAGAAAAGAGTGCAAATAAGACATATGAAGTGATGCAAACAAAGATGGACTTAATTTAAAATCACTTGTAGTAGAAGGATGATTAAAAACAGAAAAGACAGATGGAAAGGACTGATAATATTAGAGAATAATGGTACCACAAACTCATAGACATATGGACTGGCCTCCAAGGCCACCAGGATGCCCACAAATTTAAGATCCTTCAAACGACAAATTAAAAAAAAAAAAAAAAGACAGAATATATTGACTAACACTGAGGCGTATTTAGCTTATTAACTGAGCTTTAGTAAAGCACTGGCTGACAGGGGTTAATCCACCATTTCACAGCAATGAAAGCATTTCAAATCAAACACCCTGATGGTCCTCTTTCCTTTTCCATCTCTGAGCTGCTCTGTATGCTTGGGTCTAAAAAAAGCAAGCGTAAGAGAAGGAAGCAGAAAGCACTCAACAGGCTGACTTTCTCTGCCATATAACCAATTTATTTATTTACTTTACCATTCCACTTCAACGAGCCTCACTGTACCCTGCAGAGGTGCACATTCAAAGGTTATTTTGATTAGACTCAAACTCCTTTTCAGTTTTTTATTTTTTTTGTATTTTCTTATTCTTCTTCACTCCCTTCAGATCCAAGGTGCTTAAAAGAGCAATCATGACTTCTTTTATGGGTATTATTTTTGATTAAAAGCAAAATAGAGGTTTAATAATGTTTAAATAACATTCCTAAAAGTGTGGTTGTATCGGTAGATGAGTCCTAATAACTTCTTTACGCCTGATTGTGTTCAGTGCATACCGTGTAAAATCCTCTTCATCTTCCCTCTTCTGTCTTGTCTGTCTGGGTTGCGCCATATTTGTCCAGTTTGGAAGAGACTGGAGGAGACGACTGATGTCCTCATCTTTAGCCCAGGAAGCACTGATGGTTAGTTTTTCCTCACACTGGACTATACCCCTGAAGACAAACACATGAATCCAGAAAAACTCAAACTTAAAATAGTAGAATAAAGAAATTTAGCCTTATAGCCCTTAAACTTTTCTAAATCTTCTTATAGTAAACCTTCCTAAATCTGGGAGAGACATTCCCCAAAACAAGTTTCAGCTTTAATTGTAAAAGCGGTTCCACTCAATTAAATTGCCTCCCAAATTGTTCACATTTTTTTGTTTTATGTTAAAACACTTGTCTATCATTAAAAAAAATGTGTGAAAAGGTTCAAGGGTTTAAATAGGTTTGCAATAAAATTCACACACTACATCAAACACTGGCCATTGAAAATACTACTTAGACACACTCTGCAGGTTTTGGCTTTATTGCTTAGGGGCCCCGAAGAGAATGACCTGTGACCCAGACCAGATGGGTTCCCAGCAAGTTCTTTCTTGCATGTCCTCAGCAGTTTATCACTCCTTTTTTCCCACCATATCTCCTGGCTTTTCTTTACCTGTAAAGGTGCTTGTTGGTCCCAAAAGAGAACATAAGGAGAGCACTTCACAGCTAAATTTTTTCCTTCCTTTTTTTTTTTTTTTTACCTATAGGCTGTGTTGCAGATTTCCTTGTATTCTTTGAGCTTGTCACAGACCATCTCCAGGAACTGGTTGGAGTACGCACTCAGATCCTGCATCAGGTTCATGAGGTCCTGGATGGACTTTTCCACAACCACAGTGCTCTAAATGGAAAGAGAGAGGCAAAGGAGCATTAGCTTGCAGGTTGTCATTTTGTTGCTTTTCCTTTAGACATTGAAGCAACACATTTGTCAATTCAAAATGCCGTACTTTTGCAGAGTCATATTATCAGATTCCTGTTTAAAAATTTGGCAGTTCTTTACAATGCTGGGACAAAATAATATGACAATCTAGCAAATATTTACAGAGGCCAGGTTTTATATCTGGAAAGAAAACACCAACATGGATTACAGAATGGATGTATGAAAGAATAAATGGATGTATTGCATTAGAGAGACACATGGATTGACAGGCAAAGGAATTGATGGACAGATGGACGATTGGAGGTCTCGAAAGAAGGACGGACAGACACACACATCTAGATAGATGGATATGTTTAATATGAAAACAAATGGTTCTGTGTTGAGCTCACTTTAAAAACTGTATTTTACATCACACACTTGAAGTGAACTTGGTGACTGCATGTTTGCATGTATGTGTGTGAAGTTCATGTTAGTTTTGATGGTCTGAACCATCAAAACTAACATTAAACTGAGTTTGTTTTTGCTTCTTTATTTTTATGGCTGGGAGACACAGAAAAGATGAGCAGAGCAGCTCATCATACAGGTACGTTGCTGAAGTAACAGCACAGATGCTTCCTTTAATTAACATTATTGAGGGTTTGGTCAGAATCTGGATTTCAGAGGAACACCAAGCTCACAATATTTACAAAATAACATAATTCCAGACAATGTGGACAAGAGCAGCTGATACTGTTTAAGTGAACAAAGACATCTGCAGGGAATAAAACATGTCAAAAAGCTAATAAGAGCTAGGTTACAAATTGTGGATGGGCAAAAGGGCCAAAATACATAAATCATTAAATTAATGTACCATGAAATAAACAGGTGTTTAATTATATGCTTAAATTTATTTAACAGACATTTAATTTAATAAATATGTTTTCAAATCATTAAAATGTACATGTTTAATAGCCAATGCAGGTAATTAATTAAATGTGTATTTAATTATTTCATAATTTCTTTTCCTGCAGTGAAAAGGGGTGGGGTTACAGGCAGGGCTAACACTGATTTGTTGAACTCCACCAGGTTCTTTGAAAATCATGGCATCCGTGGTAATGGAGGATTTTCATTAACTTTCCCATAAGCTTATTTTACAATTTGCACCCAACATTGAAGCACAAGATTGTTATCCATTCAATTTACTCTTCGACTTTATCCGCCACGTGTTCTGGATGGTAGAGATATTTATCCTGCACACAATGATCACAAAACAAGGATATCACGTATTTTCCTCTTCCCCGTTTCCTTTCTACATTCTGTTCCGCACCTGAAAAACACATTTCTCACTTTTCCAGAACTCTCAGGACTGTGTCAGAACAACTTTTGAAGACAGATCAACAAACTACTACATACAGAGAGAAAAGATGGACTATATTTTCTGGTAGTGTCGGGTCAGATCAAGTCTGCTGTGCAATGTAACAACAGGTCTTCAACTTCTAAACATGTCACCAGCGGCCAGAATGATGACTCGTGCTGGAGAATTTGTCAGAAGTCCTAATGCTACTAGACGAATGGATGATTCTTTGTGGGTAAGTGAATCGGTGTGTGTGCACATATCTGTTAGTTTTGAACTTTTGTGCCATGTGTTTTTGGAGGTTCGTCGTGATGTGTGTGTGTGTGCACGTTTGTCACGACGCACCCATCACCAGGAGCCACAGCAGAGCTGTGACAGCAGCCATTACAGATTAGCCACTCCTGCGTGACTAATAGCTGGCCCAGGAACAGGAAAGCAGCTTCATATCCCCAGACACATTCATGTAAACACAGAGAGAGGGCAAACTTTTCAAATCACACACCTCTGAGCAACTCAAACTCTGGCAAATAAGATAACAAGTCCAGAATCTTCCAGTTTGCCACTTAACCAATCTATCTTACATCTCTAATAATAATAATTACTCACTATAATTGTGGAGATCAGCAGTAGCCCACTCTGCAAATGGCAGTTGCTGTAATAGCAAAGCGGCCATCTCTCTCTACAAATAAACACAATTTTTATTCAGCTCACTACTCAGGCTATGAGAATTTAATGTGGACTTCCACTGTTTGTTTAGAAAATGAAAACCTTTATTGTTTTGTCAAAGGTTAATTAAATGGAAATGGCCTTCAGCACAAAGACAGTAAAAAGTCTGACTTTTAGTGATGTCAGCTAAAACATGCATAAATAAAATCTAGTTGTAAATGTAAACGTGACGTAAACCAACAACATTTATTTCCAAATGTGAAATGCAAGGAAT
Source organism: Xiphophorus couchianus (assembly GCF_001444195.1). NCBI lineage: Eukaryota > Metazoa > Chordata > Actinopteri > Cyprinodontiformes > Poeciliidae > Xiphophorus > Xiphophorus couchianus. The sequence goes on along the minus strand of NC_040244.1, from coordinate 4,723,767 downwards.
GAAAAAAAGTATATTAACATTAAAATATAAATCATTTTCAAAAATTTTGGAGGTCAATGTTTTTTATTTTTTTTTCCGGAGACAGGACCAACTTCAAGGTTATTTCTGATGTCAGGCCTGTCGATAACTTTACTTCTATAAAGACCACAAGACATTAAAAAGTTATAAACACCCTGCATAACGGTATAAAATTATAATTCAAACTAAAATGCTACTAGGTGTTGTGTTAGAGAAAGAAAATTACAGAAGTTAATTGTTTTGCTGTATCTAATAATCAGAAAACAAACACGATTTTTCATTGTTTGATCAATCAGAGACGTTCAATGCAAACGTGTCCAGTTCCAATCGCTGGTCAACAGATCGATCATCTCTAATTGCTGTATTAATAGGATTTACACAAATTAAGTGGCTCATAAAACTGTGGGGGCATCTTAAACTGAACTAACTGTCCAAAAATAAAAAAAACGGTGCCCTGATGGGACAAAATAATATTAATATTAATGGCCTTTCTTGCCTTCAGTTTCTCCTTCATTCATTTTGTCACAAGTAGAGAAGTCTGCACGTACACACAAACAGCAGCTGCTCCACTGAGGAATGTAATGATCCATAGCAGTGCCCATATCCACGGAGTACTAACCATGGCCTCGTCTCTGCCAGGGGAGCTGCCTTTACTGTCCATGCCTGACTCCCTGTCAGCCTGCCAGGGTGGGAAGAATTACACAGACCCTGCAGGGGAGCTCGCTGTTAGGGTAGTTAATGTGGCAGCAACAACACAGCCCCCACTCCCCACACAAAAGTTGGTAGGGAGTAATCATATTCTGTCGCAGAAATGTGATAACTAACCTCCAAAAAGAAATCTGAATAGAATTCAAAAGTCAGCCCTATAAAGAGCAAAATATGCATAAATGTAATTAATGAAGGGATAGAGTGCAACCAACAGCTTACGAGAAGAGGGGACACCTGTTTTATGTGCACTGATCAAAAGCCAACATGGTACAAACATGCATTAGTGGAAAGAATGATATTATATCATAATCTCAGGTTTTAGGTAAATAAACAACACTTTTGGTTTATTCTTGTAACAATAAATCAACATGCCATTATTAAAGGCCTAAAATCTATATAATATTGATAATAACATTGCCATACTCATGACGCCTTAAGAGGACCATAAGAAAGATTACTTGTTTATCACACCTGTTTCACATTATTGGAAAATCATATCAAATACAAAAATACAAAACAAATACAAAACAAGAAGTACTGTTTGTGTCAGACCAGACAAATTCGTAAGACATTTCTGATGTCGTAAACTATAATGAATTAACACAGATGTGCAATTAAATGCATCCCAGCTTTTCCAAGATATGCTTCTACATTTTCAGACATAATGAAAAATGCAAAAATCAATAAAAACATGCGAAAGTAAAAGGAAAATGGGATCCTGTTATTGGATTCCTATGGTGTGGTCAAAAAAGTTTATGTGCAACATAATTTATAACACTGTCCTGCAGTACTCATGTCACTGCGTTGGGCCTGCAGAACACAATAGCGGACCCGGTTGGTGAATGGAGAAAAGTAAACAATGGCTACCCGATCCATTACTCCTGCTCTAACAAAGGCTCCTGCACTCAGCTCCCTTGTCTAATTTGCTCATTTAACACAGCCATTCGTCTTAGGCTGCAGCAATCATTAAAAAGTAATCAAGGGACAGATTGAGAAAGGGAGGGCTTAGAAGGAGAACGAAAGAGTGCTGGAGAAAGCAACCTCGCTTACATCTCCTCTGTCTTATTTGACTGTTATATAGAAGGTTTTGTGGAGGCTTTTTCATCTCTCCTCCTCCGTTCTAATGTCTCAAACTTAAAGGTCAACATGCAGCTGATTCATGTGAAAAGAAAAACAAACAAACATAGATCTTATTTAATTCCACTTTCTGGTATTTTCTGGTGTTACTCTGCAACTGTGCTTGGTTGCAGTTTGCATCTACTCTTTCACATCATTACAACGTAAACACACAGCGAATCACAGAAAATTAGAGACTGCAAATGGATCTTGGAGTTTGTAGTGGTAAACTCCTGTTGAGAAATGAAGGCCGCGCAATAGTGGTTTAATGACAGCAACACGGCAGCATCCCGAACGGCATCCAAGTGGAAAAATCTACTAATGCATGGCCGTCGCCACAGAAACCACCTTGAGTTGGTGTTAAAAGTAGTGATTTTCTTTGGTGGAATGAATAAAAGGCACAACAACGGGAACGTCATTATTGCAACAAACGAACGGGGATGTTATTACTGCTGCTGAATTCAGTTGGCTAAATCTACTATCCTCTAAATAAGAGGGTTTAAAACAATGATTGTTTTACCTATTCAAGCAAAGTTAAACCACCTGATCACAAACAGCATGGCAATGACAGCTTTGTGTTGCTCCTGTAATACGTTTACTGGTCTGAATCGGAAACGGATCATGGATTTTTCCCATTAAAACAGCTGGGTGCCCCTCAAGGTTTTGCTGAGGTCAGAGTGTTTAACCCTGCACTGCCTGCCACTTCACCCACACCCTGACCTCAAACCACTGACACGTGTAATGCCTCTGCAATGCCACTCACATGACCGACCAAGGGTTGCCAAAATAATACACACTCAGCAATGCAAGCAAACAGCCACACATCAGGAGCGCATGCAGAGATAAGCTCTGTCACCTGCCCTCTCCCCCCCACAAAGATTGTCCCTCTCCTGAGTAAAGAGGAGGTGGGCAGGAGTGGGACATGATCTTGACAGATCATTCATCAATGTCGGTGTGGAGCCGTTCTCCAAAGGCTCCCCTGACACAAACCGGATGGCATTCATGCTTGTGCTAACTCAACTGCAACACACGCCCCGTTAGAATGTGCATGCATGTAAGTGAGCTAATGTTAAGGTTTATTAAGGTCTTTATTTACCAAGCAAAGTAGAAAAATGTAGCCTCGATGTCTGTCTGATAACTTAAACCACCTTAATGAAATAAACATTGAAGGATATGTTGTTGAGGATGTACACTACAATGAAATAGTACACAAAATGCTTCCGCAGATTATAGTTTTGATTTTATCTGATGAGAAGGGCACAGAAAAAAAGTCTTTTGGGGAAGTTTTTCCACACGATTCTTCATTGTAAAATGGCTCAGAGTCAGCTAAGAGTAATTTCAATTAATGAGATAATTGTTTGGACTTATTCTAACAGAAGCATACGCTTTGTGCGACGTCATTTCATTGTAGCTGTATTTATAGGGTCACTATCCTCATGAAAGATGAAACTCCACCTACAATTAAGTCTTTTAAAGTCTCCAACAGGACTTCTTGCAGGTTTGTCAACAGAATCTTCCACATGAACAGTGGACGTCTGCAGCGCCTTCAGAGTTGCTATGTGCCTCCTGACTGCTTCTCTGGTTAATTGCAATTGAATTGAATTCCTGCTTTAATCATCTCCCCAACTTTATGTCTGACCTGTCTGGTGTAACCCTTGTTCTTTAACAATATTAGTGTTTGCTCACTACTGTTCTCCAACTAGCCTCTGAGGTCTGATTTGAGGTTGTTTCTATTTAGGTTATATTTTTTCTTCCACACTACAATTATGCACTATGTGTTGGTCAATCACATAAAATTCTGCTAATTTGCTTTGCAGTTTGGGGTTGTACTGTGACAAAAGTGTATAAAAGTGGTGTGTAGACATCTACAAGATACTGTAAACTTTCCAATCAAATATCCTGCTTTGGCTTCACGGATAACAATATACATCTTCTTTGTGCCTCTTCTTGTCAAAATGTCATCCGATTAAGTCTTTTTCTCCAGCGTGAATTTTTGGTTTTGTGCCAATTACATGGTCCACCAAAGCAAAATGTCAACCCAGAGCCATAAAGTGGAGCAAATTAATGAAATTTGACAACTTCAATGTTCCTGATTTATTATAAAATTGTGCCCTATTGAAAGGAATGTGTAAAATTGATTTGTTCTACATATTTTATGCGGAGTTCAAACTAAAACAAAAGGGTGTGACAATCAGGAAGTTATAAGGCTCCGTTTTTTAATACTACCATTCAGCTAAATTGCTGTCGTTGATTTTTTTTTATCCCAACCAACTTTGCCATGTTTTGCAAAAAAAAATAAAATAATTACTTGTTTTGTATAGGAGATATCTTGCATGTTTTTAGTTGGGTTATTTGTGAATAAATGTGTCAGTCCAAAAACCTGGAGGGTTCTATAGTATTACATTTCCAGGTATAAAAAAGCCCAAATCAAAACAGTTTAGCTTTACATTCATTTGTAAAGTAGAAAACCATTCAAGACTGATTTTGATTTGTATTGCTGTTCTCACAACTCCCTCCTGGTACACAACTCATATTTGGAAACAAAATAATTAAACCTTAAAATTCAAACTTCTGAATCAGTGTGCCAGTTCAAGCTTATCAATAGCACTTTAGGTTGAAACGCATAAAACAATTGGCAACCAATCTATTGCCAATTGTTTTATGTCTTTTATGTTCATATTATCCGTTTTTGGATCCAACAGCTAAAACAACATTTTATTGTGCTTGTACATCATCAAACGATCCGTTTCAAGCTTAAGGGGCTGAAGCTGTTTTAAACTTCCAGTCTCTGGCAGGACTAAACTGACTTGTAAAAGCTCACGATTTCTTTAACTCCAAACACCGCTTTTAGCATTGCAAGTGTTCTAATTGAGAGATGAGGAGCAATATCACACTTGAGCAATTACAGATGGGCTTTTATATCACACACACACACACACACACATCCCATCTTCTTCACCCACACACAAAAACAAATGCACGGCGAAAATATGGCACTTCTGCATATGGTAATCCTGGGAATCACCCTAGGGTTCAGATTTGCCATTTAAATCCCAGTAGTGACCCCCAGTTCCTCCTTAATAATCATCATATAATCTCCTTGTTTTTCTCCCTACACCTGGTATGGTATAATTGCTTTCTAGTGGAAGAAAGATGAGCATGCTTACCATTCCTTGTCAATTATTATAAATTATGCACAACAAGAACAGAATTAAGCCATCTGTGCTTAGTGTGAGTGAATAAAAACTTCCAGAGACTTGACATGAGACTGAAAGACATATTATACTTTGTTAATTCATTTTGTGAGGGCTGCATGTTCTTTTCTGTGCTCCATTAGCTCCTCTGGTAGCTCGTACATTAGCTCATGTACACGCACGCACACCCACGCACACGCCCGCATGCACACGCCTGCTCACACAAACATAAAAGAATGTCATTTTCAAACTCAGAGCACTAACTTGCTTTAAAAAACTCAAGCTGTTAGTTTTATCAGGCACCCAAAGCCAAAACCTTCCTTCTTTTTTGCAGACCAAAGGGCATGTTTGTCGTAGAGCTGACATTTAAACTTTTTTCCCTCCAACCAACTCAGTCAAAAGACAGATTATGTCGTGTTACACAGAGACTCTGTCTGTGGTAGAAATGCATGATGTGAACCTGTAATACCTTTGGCAGTAGCTGCTCAGGCTGTTTCTCTTTGCACTGCCAGCCAAGGTGACGTACAATTCTGTGTATTTATAGTCATTATATATAACAACATAGTAGTATGAATATATCAAATCCACAAACAAAGCCCAGCTATGTCCCATTTAAGAGAAAATGGAACATCTCCTTGGCTGAAGCAGGCTGGAGGCCTAGGGCAGCTGGGTTTGAGCCTCAGGAGTACATGTGTTTGGTATGAGATAACCAAGAAAGGTGGGTGGTGAGGGAAAGTTCCACCTTAAGCAGCGAGGATAGAGGCACACATGAGTGACATATATAAAAAGAGAACTTATCAGGATTTGAGGCCATTTGGTAAAAGAGTGAAATGTAGGTTCTGATGCATTTAATCAAATTTGGAAAAAATAGATTAAAAACAGTGCCTTATTAAAATATCCATACCCATGTAAATTTTAGACATTTTGTCACTTCATATCTACAAATATATGTCATATACCAACTTATTTTGGTATATGAAGTGCATAATTGGAAGTGAAAGAAAATTTCTTTTGAAATGAAAACCCTTAAAAGCGTTATGCATTGGAATTATACCTCACAACAGCATTTTAATTTCAGCTGCATGTTTATGGTCTTTGTCCTGTCTGAAGGTGAATCTTCTGACAGGTTTACGCAGTCTCTTCTCTTTTTTATCCTCGTTTCTCCAGATTGTAGAAAGTAGTAAACATGACTTCTTCATACAGCAAAGGATTTCTTAAGTCAAAATTCCAAAACTAGTTAATTTTGCAATAGCAAGATAGAAATCTCATAATTTCCTTCTCAGCTTTGTGTCAGATGGTTTTGAGGAGCAATTGTCCGAGGCCATGAGGATGCACGTGCTGTTTGGCTAAAACACTGAACTTCTCCTGCTTGGTACTGGTTTGATTAAGTTTGAAGCTGTAATGTGACAAAATGCAGTGAATCAAGCACATTTTGTGGAGGATCAGCTTGCTGTTTCAGTGAACTCAACTATGTTTCACCAGGATAGAGATGTGAAACGATAAATATCAAATGCTGCAGGTGAAAGTAGCATCCACAACAGAATGTCTCATTCCTTTATTACTTGTACAAGTGGTAGAACTATCAAGTAACTCTTTGGACACTACAGTTCATACAGACAGTAAGTATTCAGGCTCCAAACACAATATCTGGGAAATATGTAAACACTTGCATTACTCTTTGAGTGAGATTAGGCCTAAATTATTGAATGAAAATAATTGTTTCTGATTAATAAAGTGGTGGTCTCAGTGTGAGGAGGGTTGCATTTCCAGTGCCTGTTTGTGAATCTTCCTGCCTTTCACCCCAAATTCTGTCCTAGTCAAAGGGCACAGCTGATGCAGCTAACAGGTATTGTGTTTGTGATTGCTGTGTCTGCTGATAAGAACTGGAAGCAGAGAGAGTCCTTAATAAAGAATGCTCCACCACTACCATCTTCACAACATGTGTGCGTGTGTGTGGTGGGGAAGATGCGGCAGGAAGCCAATCAACAAGAAACGACCCACCTTCACCGCCCTCCTCCCCCACAAATAAGCAGCGCCGACACAGATCATCACAAATCAAAAGGTCAGTGTCATTACAGTCATTGGAGGTGGAAGTCTATGTACATGCACAATTAGCCCGTGCATGCCACTTTCTTCCCTCCTGTCTCACACAACTACATGCGAATATGAATTTTAAAAGGTCAACATCATTAGCAGGCCATCGGCGGCCGAACATATCAGCGTTCTAGCAAACTCTCAGGCAGCTGACAGTGAGTGAATGCAATCTGTCCTCATCTGGCTGTGGAACAAGATCTGTTTGCAGACAAAAAAAAACAAACAAAAAAACACCCAAAAAACAGGCAAACACATGCACGTGCAAATAACTATTGTGCAATTACAAGGCTAGCATGCAGATGCACAAGAGCTGGTTAGGGGCTATTGTGTGGAGACACTGGGGAGAGAGCTGAATGATGCTTAGCTGGAAAGAGAGGGCCAATGTGTTCAGTAATTATGGCTCTGATGTGGTCTTGGCTAATGAAGTAAACAAGCAGCTTACAAACAACTCATCTGCACTCACTGACTCTTAGAGAAACAGAAGCAGCACACGACTGGGCAGGCAGATGGCTCGTCTATGCTTACTTCAGTGTAACAGAAAGGTGCTCACCTGGCTGCTGCTTTGGTGAGTTTGTCTCATTGCAAATGGGTGGGGCTGCATGTGAACACCGGGAGCATGCTTGTTTGTTAGTGAGTCACAAAATGAGAGTGTAAAAGGGACATTGCAGGGTGGGTGGGTAGGTGGTGGTGGGGGAGTGGGTCCACCAAGATTAATGGAGCCAATCTCCAACCTATCCAGCAGAGTGACCATACCCTCCCTATCCTGTTTTATTTGTCTTTTCTACTCCCCTTCTTTCTTTTACCACTCGCCTCTTTTCCCCTCGATCTATCTCTAATTAAATGAATCAATCAGTGGCAACACAAAGCTGGACAGATAGCATCAGTGCATGTGTGTGTGTGTGTGTGTGTGTGTGTGTGTGTGTGTGTGTGTGTGTGTGTGTGTGTGTGTGTGTGTGTGTGTGTGTGTGATACCATGCAGCAAAAATGAAAGAAAAACAAAAATAACTATGGTCGTAGCAGATCATACAGAACAAAAAAGAAACAGATCAAGAAACAGAGCAGGCAAGTGAGATGGCGAGAAGGATTAACAGACAAGCGTTTGTTGCTTGGCTACATTTCCAGTCTTTAAAACAACGTCTCCTTTGAGAGCTTATCTACCCAAGCTGTGCTATCACACTCACACAAATGGACATTAACCTCTCCCATTGAACTATATACTGCCCCTGCCAAACCCTATCTCATGCTCCTACTGGACAATATATACAGCTTATGTCAGGCTCATTTTCATATCAATACAATGTAATGTATACATAAAATATAAAAGCAGTAGTTGACACCACTGGGACCTAGTGATAGGGAAATTCCTGCCTATATCATTATTACATTTTAATCTGCAGAAATACACTGCATGTGTATTTCATATTAAAGTTGCTAAAGCAAACATAAGATATGCTATTCACCTTGACTTTTGTGCAGAGTTTCCACAAAGTGCCATTACCCATTTCTGCAGCAGGAGATATCATTGACAAATGACCAGATAATATTAAAAAATGTATGCAATAATACAGACTCACCCCAAGAGTTAATGTTATGGAAATATTTTCATAAATATTTGGTTTGTGCTGCACTGTGAAGCAGAGGTCGACAATGGAGGAGAGGGGATCAAGAATCAAACCCAGAGAAAACTCAGATGTAATTCTGAGCATTTTAAATGTTACTGTAACAAGAATATTTTTTTGTAGATGTGGACAGTAATCATTGTTCTGTTATCAATCTAAAAAGTCTATATTTTACAGCTAATCAGGATTTTCCTTTTAAAAAAAGCACCCATTTAAACCTGCCTGTAGTGCCTCAGTACATTTCATTTTTATTTTTCACTTTCTCATTTCAATCACAAAACCACCAATGCTAATAACTTCCCCCAATTTATAAAAATTAACATTAATTTGTACTTCAGTGGCTGCTGAGAGCAGATGCCTCTATAAAAATTGTGATCCCCTATGGTTTTCTATATACAGCCATAGCCAGGCTGTATGAAAGAGTTTAATGTTGTGTAGCAATATTAGGTTCTTTCCTGCGTATCAAACAAGCTGGGTCTTCTACTGTGATGTGGTGTCTGTTTCTGATAACACCTGGCGCAGAGTGCACCATGTTGCTTAATGGGGCACATAAGGTACGTAAGGGCCCACAAAATATCCCACACACAATGCCCTATATATTTTTCCTTCACAATCTTTTAATAAACATAACTATAATATGTCCAAAGCAAATTGTAATTGGAAATTGAATTGGAAATTTTGAAAGGGCTTAAATTTTGTCTTTTCTTTTTTCACAATTGAGTTTTGCAAACAATTTACAATTGTATTTTTCACATAGACAAGAGCAGAACCGAATATTAAGTAATGCTTATTTGTCTTTGTAGTAACAGAGTTGAGGAGATTTACTACCTGTCTGAATATATGTGGCTGAAATAAAGCATATTTTCAAGCAGAGTTCAAAAACTATGTATTTTCAGATGTATTTTCTAAGAACTAAAAAAAGAAAAAGATTGTAATAAGCTCATCTTTTTCTGGTTTGCATTGAGGAATGCAATGATTTTAAGTACTCCATTCAGGTCAGTCTAACGACAGCTAAAGCTTTTTTACATTCAGCATAAAAAAAAAGATGTCAAACTAATTTTTTATAAGCGTCTTTCACAATGAAGTGAATAAAAAAACTACCCTGAGGTTGAAAGTAGTCTACTGTAACAATGGCACTGTGGATGAAGACCATCAAAGAAAACAGCGGGGCGCCTCTCAAACAATAGACCAAAAGCACAATCACAGACACACAGGTAGCAAACATAGAATAGAATAGAATAGAATAGAATAGACTTTATTGATCCCCAAGGGGAAATTGCATATTTGTTGAAAGCTACTCCATCTTAGGTGATAAATACAGTTTTTTAAATTATATATATACCTAAGAGTGAATAATAAAGAGTGAGTACCATACCAGCATAGCAGCACATACACACAACAATTTCAGAGAAATGCCATCCTGACACTTGAATGTGAACTGCAGCCGAGCAAACATGGAAGGTTTTTTTTATTTAGCCCAATTAAAACAGGCAAAAAGCCCAAACAAAAGGAGTGTTTTATTTCACTCCCCACTATCAGCGGAAAGGCTCATTAGCCACAGCAGCATAATTAGCAAGATGCTGAACTCCTCGTTAAGGAGGGGCCTGAGCCGTAAACAAACCCCGCTGAACTCCAAACACCCACAGTCCCTTTTCCCTCTGTAATGAACTGCCACCGCTGCTCGCTCCTTGTGAGAAAACAGACAGGAAGGCTCTGACAGAAACAAACAGCCAAACATTAACTTCCAAGAGTTGTTGCACAAAAGACACCCACAGAACCAACAAGCCTTCTCTCTGAGACGTCTCTTGAGAACAATTTTGGCATGAACACACACACACACCATTAATTACTATGTAAAATATTTATGTACGTTAAATAGATTTTAAAAATACAATAAGCACAGAAAGACGAGTTTCACAAAATTCAGAGAAGAGAAAGCTCAATACTTACTTGTGAACTGCTTTATGGTCAGATCAGACAAACTTTTAGCTATTTTGGCCACAGTGGTAAAAGTTGTGTTTGAAGGTGATTGTCAATCATGACAATGGTAGCAACATGCTGTTTTGCTTTTGTTTTTGGTTATCAATCTATCTTTAAGAAGGGGTAGTTTCTGTTTATTTTCTGATGTCCTTGTGGTGAAACTAACTGTTTTTGGTAGATGTATCACTAAGTTTTCAATGGTGCTAATTGATAAGCTATGTTAAGACATTTCGGACTTCATATTGGAAGTAAGTATTCAGATTGCACTGATACATCACATGTTTGATAACTTTATACAAATTTGAATGCGGTACTCTGTGAAATGTAACAAATGTCAATAAAATTGATAAAAACACACTGTATAATGTCAGACTAGCCAAAAAGAAAAAGAATGGCTTAAATGCATCATTAAAAGCACCAAATGTATTTTTGATTCCTGCTTATGACGAATGAATTTAAACTCATTTACGGGAACTGTTCATCACACCATTAATTTGACATTTTAAATAAACATACAGTATACAGTTGCTTGTTTGTATTCACTCATCAACAACTACAAACTGAAAAATGACCAATTATAATTTCAGATGCAGTTACTAATATATTTCCCTGGATACAATGGCATGTTGAGGCCATAAGGAATGTGAGTGTGTGTGTTCCTCTGAACAGAGATAGCAGAGGGCTGCGAGGTGAGTGTACACAAGAGGCTTGTCCTCAATTGAACAAGGCTGCCGGAGTGAAACGGTGCCAAACAAAACAGGGAGTGTGTTTTTTAGCTTCTCCATAAAAGCTCACATGAGAATATGTGCAGCACAAGAATCTCTGTGCAAACATGGAGGTAAAATTAAGACACAAAAAATCTGAGCAGAGCAAGGCTGAGATTTGGCTCTCTTGGTGAAACATGGAGAAGAAATGATAGTAAAGAGAGGAAAGCTGGTGCACATAATACCTGTTAACTGTGGAAAACAATTTTGGATATAAAATAAATTATAACTTATGTTGGGAATAGATTGAATGTTTTTCCAGGTGGTTCTCACCTGAAGCAGAGGTCTCTGGACGCCAACGAGCTTCATCGTATCAGCACTAGCAAGAATTTTCAAGGGGTCAGCAGCCTTACTGACTGCTTCGATTTCCTTGTTGATCTCGGTCCGCACCTGGTGGATCAGGGACAAAAGTGTAAATATCAAAGTAATATGAAATTCTAGTAGCAAGGCTGCAGGCACCAAAGTCTAAATAAAACATTTAAAAAGATGTCTGAAAAAAATCATCACTTCTTTTACTTTTAGAGCTACACTTTTAGGGTATGAGAAAACCTTCATAATTATGTGATAACCTGTAGTAAGTTTAAAATGTTGAAATGGAATTTAAAATTCCCAAATTATGAATTCCATAAAAGAAAATCAAACGTCTCTCAAATATAAACTGCTGTTTACAAATCTCAATAAACACAATTTAAATGAGCACAGTTGTCATGACAATGTCAGGCTCTCAAAGACTTTTACAATGGTTACTGTTGGGTAAATTGTATTATTAGTATTATCAAATATTTGTTGTATTATGTAGTCTTGTAGTTACATTTAGATAATGTTTCTGTGTGTTCATTAATTCTGATTTCTTCCTAATCCCTCCTTGGAAGAGGGAGGTGACAGATATTCATAGTAGGCCTCCCTGAGAGATGGAGGTGTTAGTTGTTCCAAGCTGAGTTTTACAACCCTGGAGGAAACTCTGCTTTGTTCTTTGTAATACAAAGCCGTTGCTTTGAAGCTATACAACGTGTCCCATTCGACGCCATGCTTGGAGGCTTTGAAGCTATACAACGTGTCCTATTCGACGCCGTGCCTGGAGCAAGAAGGATTTAGATTGTAGATACCATGTGTTTAGTTTAGTGATTGTCTTGTGGCACTGCAACTAAAATGCTTTGACCCCACCCCCTAGAGTTGCAGCGCCCCGTGTGGCAGGTTTCCTAAAATCAATAAAACAGAGGAGCGGGACATGTGTTTTTCAGAGCGGTAGGAGATTTGTAACTGAAAGCACATCTCTGTCCGTTCTCCTCGCGAGAAACAAAGAATCTAACTCTCTTGTCTTTCCTGTGTTTGTTAAAATTGTCTCTAATAGGTATTTAGACCTGACAGTTACTTTGGATTTAAATATAGACTAAAAACAGAAATTTAATTGATTAAGATGGTGAAAATATCAGACATGTGATTGATAAATAATCATTCAAATTTTCATGAATCATATGTATAAGAATTTCTTTAAGCACGAAAAAAAAGAGTCAGAATTTGCAGGATCAACCAAAAAACAACATGATGTCAAAGTTTTATGAGCATAATAAGTGATCATAGATTTGTTAAGAATGTTACTAGCTATTTCTAAAACTCAAATTATATCTTGGGCAAAATTTGTTAAATGATTCTGTCTAAAGAATGAGGAAATCAAATTAAGATAAAAATGACTTCTGTGCTGTTTGAACCTTCCAAACACGTTAGAACCTCTCTGCAAGTTTAAATTCTATATAAAAAAAGTCCATAAATAAGTCAACAAAATAAACACTGATCCACCTACTTCTTTAAAGTAGCAAATTGATCCTAAGCACCATTCACTTTGTTTTCTAATCAGTTTTTGAGAATTTTAAAGTTTCTCAATTCAGTGTATGAATGTAACCCTACAACAAATACTAATGGTTCAGGCTGTTAAGTTACAAGAACAAACTTTCAAGAACAGACTCTTAATGTGTTTTGATTACAGTGAGTCAGAGTGTTTTTTAGAGAAACAATGACTCATACTTCAGTTTTCTTCTGTAAACAGTCCCATTATCCCAGAAAACTATAATAATTCAATGAGCCATTGTTGTGGGAGCTGATATGAGTTAGATGGCCTTAAAAGCAAACCCTTATAATGTTCACTAACCTGGTTAAGAAAGAGGTCATTAATGTAGTAGGTGAGGAAAGTTCGGAGCTGGCACTGCTTGGCTTGGCTGGGTCCCATGTTCATCTCTATCTCCTGGATGAATCTGGGAAGAGAAGTCAACACAAGCAAATATTAAAACAAACTGAAATAAAGAGGTCAGTTTACGCCTAAAAATGTTTGAATTAATGGTAGCAAAGGTAAATGGGCTAGCGGCAGGCAACGCAGAACAAGCGCAGTGAATCCAGCATCATTTGGTGAGATAAAATCTAGAATAGAAGCTAATGCTGGGAAGATATAAATGCCTCTAAAAGTGTCTTTGCTGAAGGCAGTTCAGCTTAAGTTCTCTAGCGGAGCTGTTAAGGCTCATTATAGCATGAAACTATAACAACCAAAAAGATGAACAGTGTTAATAATATAAAGCAATCTGAGCAAGAAAGAAACTGCTATCTGGACTTTTTCCGTACAGCTGAAGTCCGGTTGTATCAGATGGGGGTCAGACAGTAATGTATGGGTTTGCAGAGGCGCATACGAACATCATTTATCAGTGAATCACTGGTCACTGGCCTTGTCTCACACACACCACAGGGCAAACCATGCAAGAGTAAGTGCTTTCTCAAGCGCTCAGTCCATATAAATGCACAAATAAATCAAACTCCTCACAAATAAATTCTTTGACCTGGGAGACATTTAATGTATGACCTAAACAAAGACAAGAAAAATGTTGTGGGTGACAAAGTCTAGAAAAAAAGAAAAAGAAACGGACAGGAAAAAACTAGCAGAAGATGAACTTAGGACAGGAATGATGGAGGATACAGTCATTTCTAAAATGCAAGAGAAACCCTGTTTCAGAACTTTAGTAACAAGCAGTGGATGCTGCACTGCAGACAAAGACACTTGCACAATATATGCATAAGTACAGATGAGAGCAGGTGAATTACTGACTATATAAACTGAATCCTAGATGTACATAAATTAAAATGTGAATGCACTAGAACAAAAAAAAACAAAAAAACTAAACTACTACTCAGGATTTCCACCTAATTAGTCAGCAAGGGCAGGGGAAGAATGTTTGAGTGTGTGTGGCTGGAGATTGTACCCTTGTGTGTCAGAGAGAGCAAGGAATCTAAGTCCATTCTAAATCCTTCATTGATTCCCATTGAAACTGAACCACAACAGAAAGTTAAGTATGAGAAACTCTTCTGTGGCCTCATTAAAACCGTCAAACTTCCAAAACAATAGGAAGTCAGCTATAGAGCTTAACAGTATAAATATGTAGAGAACACAATTCAAAAGCTTTTCTCCTTAGGGGAGAAAAATGCTGACAGCTTCATTCTCAGAAATTGATCTTAGGTGAAATAAAAAAGTTGCCAGTTTAAACGTGTTGTTCTACAATCCATCGCGCGCTGTCATTGTCATTGTTTCAATACTCGTGTCAAGATGATGGATTTCGGGAGAGGTAATAATGTTTGAGTAATGAGCAACAGGGACTGGGCAGGAAAACGGCCACAAGCCCCTTCTACTGTATGCTGACGCAATAGGTGACGCAAGGAAGCTTAGCCATGGTAAGTGACCTAAAAACACAGACAGCCTCTCAACAAAGCAAGCAAAAACTGGAAGGGAAAAAAAAGTTTGGTATGAATGTGTTTTACAAATGATCCAGAAAGAAAAAATGTCCAAACTCATTATCATTACACATCCTGAAGACGTCTTGCTGATGGCATTATATGTTACAGAGTACACAAAAACTAGATGATGATATCAAATGACACAAAACAACTTAGCGTGCACAAACACTCATTTAAAAACCATCAAACAGTTTCAAAACTCAAAGCAGAAGCGTCTAAACTCATTACAGGGAGTCATTTAGAGAGTCAAAGGCTGAGTCAAACCTCCTACAGAAAGAAACACAAATGACAGCCGCCAGTGTATGACTGAGCTCAAATTTACATCCGTTACTAACAAACTTCATCTAAGTTCATTTGACTTCTGTTTTCTGACTCTCGTTTAAATTAACAGAGTGAAGCTTATTCTAAGAAGACAAAACTACATTTTTGAGATGGGAACCTGCAGGGTTGGTTAATGTTATTTACCTAAGCAATATCTTGAGAATATTTAATTGCAACAATACATCTAAAATTTCCAGTGAAGCCTTCGAAGACGATTACAAGGCAGCTGAGCATGCAGTAAAACGTTAAGATATGCAGCAACAAAATTTGACATCAATCCAGAAAACAATGGCCACCCAAGAAGGAAGTAATGATGACAAATTGTCCAGCTTGATCATGAGTTCATAAATTCGTCTGAAGAAATAGAGGAACTCAAGAGGAGACATCTGACAGGCAGTAGCTTGGACACCAGATAAGCCAGCACATGCCCGAATTTTGTGGAGAATCCACGTTGTTGTTAAACATTTATGACAAAAATTGTCACTGAATAAATATAAAATTAAGCCAGTCTTCATAATGGATTTTTGTTTCTGCTGTACATCTGACAAGGATTTACTCTGATGCACGCTGGGGTGCCACAGCAATCCCACTTCTTCAAACAACTGTGTCACCCCAATGCGTAGTGTGTCAGTTTTCAGTCAGTCTTCCAACAATGTTTTTGTGTGAAAACAAGTAGGAAAAAAGGATTGTTCTTATTGAAATGCCATTACTTCTTTGCTGTGAAATGTCTATGAAAAGAGAGAATTTTCAGAATTTTTGAAGGGAAAAAAAAATTAGGTGTCAAAGTAGAAAAACGGCCTCAACAGAGCAAATTTAACAGAAAGACACCGGAAAAATGAGATGATCAAAGCAAAAACAAATGCAAGTAAGTGATTTTGCAAGAAAAAATCCTCTACAGTGGCATTAGCGCTAGTGGATTTGAAACAGCTTTGACCTCCTGGTGTCGCCTTGGACTGAGGTTCAGCAGCACTTTTAAAAGCACATCAAATTTGATACAGCTTTGATGTTAAGTAAAATTTTCACACAGGGCCAATTAGGCTTAGATTTTGTCTCCCTTAGCAATAAACACCTTTATTTAAAACCTGCTTTTTTTGTTTACTTTTGTATCTTTGACTAATATTCGAATTGGTTTGAAACACTGTTCTGAAACATTAAGTGTGCCAAACATGCACAAAAAAAGGGAATCGGAAAGGGGCAAAGACGTTTTCACACCGCTGTATGTGCATATTTAATCTAGAACATGCACATTGCGCTCTTTTTCTGTGTGCTAATATATTAACCATATATCTGTATTTGGTCTGTATGTTCATACTTTCAGAATTTTATGTTTTCTGGCACTACAATATGAAAAACATTGACCTTTAACTGAAATCTGTGATAATTTTGCTTGCTTCCCATATATTCAAGAACTGCTTATGATCCTCTTTTAATTAGACCTGAAGTGTGATGTTTGCCATGTCAGCTTCATTGTGAAGTGACAACAAAACACACATCCAAACAGTCATCCACATGGCAGCTGTGTGCAGCAGAGGTGTTGGCTAAGTTGCTAAGGAGAAGCCGTGGAGGCAGCATAGAGACAGCAGCACCAGCACAGTGTGAATTCGTCCCTGTGTGTGAAATCTTAATAAATTTAAGTAAACAGCTTATCTTCCCTCACATGGATGAATGCATGCCTAAAAGCCCAATGTCCTACTAACATGCGTGGCATGTATTAAACACAAGGTCCAAACAGAGTGCTTTGATACCAGTGGTAGAAGATGAGACGTGACAAAACCGTGAAGTTTCGGCATTGCCAAGTGATTTACTGATCATGATAAATATTGCTGCTGATCACGGGAACAAAAAAAGCACTGTGTTCATAATGTTCAAAAACTCAAATCGCCCAATTAAAATAAAAGAGAACAGATGCTCGACAACATGGTGCTGCAGTCTAGACCCTGCAGCAAAAGGACAAAATCTGTCAAAGCAACATGGCATCGCACTGCCGCGACATACTGAGCAGTGGGTGTCTCATGAAATGTAATACTTTCGAAATAGCATGCTTTATTTTTTTTATTATTTAAAAACAATGAAAGAATAAGGTATTAACTCTGATAATCATTTAGCAGTTTTCAATAAATTAAATGACATCAATGGCATATCCATCACTCTGACATCATAGCCCACACATTGTAGAGAGAAAACCTATGAATATTAAAGATAAAAGACATAAATAAGCCATGGTTTCACTGTGTATTGTTTTTCAAAGCAGATCAAGTTTAACTGCTCTTTTCTTCATTTTGTTTGTCTTTCTGTTCAATTGTCTTTCTCTTTAAGACAGTTTTGCCTCAGGGTTATGAAACTATTTAAGGTGATTTTAGGGAAAGAAAAACTAAGCGACAAGGAAACTGTACAAGTTATACTGTGGCTAATGAAGACAGACACACAGGAAGTAAGCAAAGACCCCAACGGGGCTGTTACTGTTTGTAGGCATAAGATTTATGTGGAGATTTTTGTTATGTGGAGATGTTTTTACTTTGTATGGCAATAAACCAATATCTGATCCTTTCAAAAATTTTTCTTTCTTCTGCCAATTAATTTAATGTTAGGCCTAATGTTTTTGCGTTACAGTTAAATCCTGATGAGTAGAACACAAATTGATTACAGTATGGGGAGAAAAGTGAGACAAGCACAGTGACCCCTTTGAAGATGTTTTGCTGAGAGGAATGTGCTGACACCTGCCTGTGCACATAAGTGTAAAAAAAACAGGTCAGAACTGGAAGAAAAACCCAAATTTCAATGGGAAAGCTGAATTTTTTTTTTAATTACAGTT
Organism: Xiphophorus couchianus; assembly: GCF_001444195.1. Lineage (NCBI taxonomy): Eukaryota > Metazoa > Chordata > Actinopteri > Cyprinodontiformes > Poeciliidae > Xiphophorus > Xiphophorus couchianus. The sequence goes on along the minus strand of NC_040244.1, from coordinate 4,705,370 downwards.
CAGTCATTTGCCAGTGTAATGAATAATAGGCACTATTGTGTGCTGGTTTGTTTGGTCTCCAAGCTAGTAACTCGCGACTTTCTCCACCTCACTGGATAAATCACCTTCAATTTTGAGCTGGAAGCTTTGTCATACATTTCACCTTTACACATGAGATTGAAAAATAGCAATACATATGTGTTCAAAATTATTAATTGTGCTATAAAATCAATAATTATTCAAGAAAGTATTCACAATACACCACTGGCATCAGAGAAGGAGTCATGGTTTCCTCTAAACCCCCCACTGCTGAACCAGTTGCACTCCAAAGTCAGTTTCTTAGCAGCACTCCTGATGATTGTCCTTGACAGCATGCAATTATCAGTCATTAGGAAGCAGATGTCAGCGCCTTGGTCTAGAGCAAGATAATTGTAGATGCTATGTTCTATGTGTATGTACATTTAAAAAAAGAACAATTCCTTACAGCATAAAACATCCATATTAACAAGGACAAGGTTTATAAGGAAAAAAATGCCTTTTTAAGGATAACAACAAACCCTATGTTTGATTATCTTTTCAGACAGATGAGAACAGACAAAGAATAATGTATCCAACAACATTTTTGGATTCATTTCCCAACAGAAAGTAAACCCAAGGTAATAAATGCTTCTTTAAATTGAAAGGGTGGGGATCCCATCATCTATCTCTATCTGCTACCGCAGCGTATTACTCGTTGAAAGAGAAATGGGATAAAGACAAAGGTTCAAGAAAGACAGCAGAATAAGAGTGTGCTGAGATCGATTAGGGACTCAGCGTCTTTAAATCTCCCAGAATTCCCCTCAGGCACGGACCTATCAGCTATGGTGAATTCTGATTTTGCCGCTCAGAGAGGAAGGCTTGTTCTGTCACACACCAAGGACAGTGCAAACTGCGGCTCTGCCAACAGAGAGAGGACAGAAGGGTGGAGAGAATGCAGGAGTGTGTTGCTGCATACCTGCGTGACAGATGTCAAATCTATACCTGGTTTTACCAACACATCAAAGCAGCACATTCAAAAACAGCCAGGAGCACTTATCTCTATGATTCTATCATGATGCATAGCGCAATCACTCCAATATTCAAAACTCATGAATGGATTTTAATAGCTGGGGACATTTTATGGGTTTTATGGTACGATAAACATTAGCTTTCCTGCCTGATGATTAGTCAATAAGTGCTAGAAATGCAGCTTACAGTGTTATTGGATTGCACATTCAGTAATGATTCAGTGGTAATTTTACACACTTCAGTAAACAAAACCTAATTATTTCTACAGGGATACCTCATTGATGAGGTAACACCTGAGTATACAACCTGTCAAGTACAAAAAGCAGTTTTCTTGCATCGTATCACTAAATCATTATTATTATTATTTTTTTATTTATAATGATAAAATAATTCACAAATTATTTGCTGCCACATGCTGCTTTTGGTCCTTACTATGCTTTTTGGTCACTCATGCAATTACCACAACCACCACAAGATGGCAGTGTGTCAGCTTCTTCAGTCAGCTTCAGCTGCATGGCCAGTTGACAGAGAACCTGTTTTCCTTTATCACAAACAGGTTTCAAGAAAGAATTAAGATTCCAGTTGGTGTTTGCCAACTGCAGTCTGTACAGAATTTGCTCAAAAGGTGTGGATGTGGTTAAAACAAAACAAAAAAAAAGTCAGATTTTTTTTTTTGGAATACGTGACAGTATTGCCTGCGATTAAGAGTGTGTTCATGTGTTTTCATCATTCCCTGATGAAATGCATATGGTCTTCCCACACAACGCCCACGCCTCCACCAGACTTCCCACTGTTTCATGCTCTGCTCTTGGCCTCTGATGCTGCATCACACACACCGAAGGCTCTTCGTGTGCTTAAGGTGTATGTGCTTACAGTCTGTACGTGTGTGGTGCCATCGGCATGTGTCTTTGTGAGAGAAGAAAAAAATAAAACAAAGAGGAAGACAGCAATATGCAAATCTGTATGGAAATTAGGTGAATGAGAGTGTCTATATGCTCGCAGCTGAAGGTATAAATGGGCTTCATAATCAGAACCTTTACTTTAAACTGTGAGATTACAACAGTGCAATATTAGAGTCTATGCTCAGGTGACCTTACTAAATACAGCCTCCATATGGACTATAATGCCTGCCAGAGAAAAATAGCTGTCATTATGATAGTCTATTAGTGTTGTTTGTTTCTCGTAGTCTTATGCTTGACCTTACCACATTTTGAAAATGTATTTCACAGAAAATGGTTTCAAACGTTCTAAAATCACATGCAGCCTTTGTTACTATTTACTATTTAACACTTTGTGACTATTAGGCTTCAAATAATTTATCTGAGTTACAAAAGTATCTTTTGAATAAAAAATTGTGTATTTTAATATTAATTTATGATATTACACTTAAAAATGTGTGTGAAAATTTATCCCAATATCACCAAAAAACCTAATACTGAACGAGTCTTACAAGTTATTTTTGTTGTGAAAGTACAGCTTCATTTCAGTTAATTACCACATGATTATCTATTTCTAGTTGAAATAATCAGAAAACAGGTCAGGCAGCCCCACTGAGTTCTTCAAGCATTAGGAATGCCGAGGTGGGTCTTCATCAGTGCAGACAAAGCTTTTGCATAATGTATCATAAAATTTACATTTTCCATAAAAGAAGCACTTTTTTCTTAACTTTTTTTTGGCAATGTGCCTCTATACATTATTAAGGACCAAAATGTGTTGATAATCTGTCAAAAGAGAGACAACAGCAACATTCTATCCATTTCTGCTCTGTGATCTTGCAGAAACACACTATTTGTTTTCCCTCTATCTCATTAGGCTTTATAACTTAGCTTTTGGGTGGGAGTGCATTTTTGGTATTTCTGTTATGTACCTCTTAAATAAAAAAAAAACATTTTGGGGGGGGGTGGGTATCAAATAGATTTTGGTCTTTTTAAGTCTTGAGTAATCAAATTATTTTAAAACATGTATATTTGCTTAGATTTATATTTCTTGAAGGGAGGATCTTTGAGGTCATCATTCATTCCCTCATCTTTAGTAGACAGATATGATATGTGTGTTTGCGGAAAAAGTAAAATAAATCCTTGGGAGTGGTAATGGTGTTCAGTTTTAGCTGAATTTAACAATATTAAAACAACTAAAGTTGGAAATCTTTCTATAAATTGAATACCATATTATATCATTGATATTAAATGAATATGTTTTTGGTGGCCATTTTCATATGTTAGTGCCAGATATAATAAGGTTTTTTTGTTTGTTTGTTTTTTTGTTTCTTTTTGTTAAGCTGTGTAGTTATCTTGGTAATAATCAAGCTAATGAGTTTTATGGATATGACTGTGACTGAACTTCTTTCCAAAAATGCAAAAATAGAAAAAAGAAATTGTAGCAGAACGTCACCACTTTTCTGGTCCTTATAGTTGAAGTTCCAGCATTAAAAGCTGAGGAACTGGAGCTTGGGGTGACTGAATCCCTTACAAAAAGATTCCTTGCATGTCTGACCACTAAAGTCAACTCCCTGAACTGCATTCTTCTTCAGCTGAATAAGAAAACACAGTTTGAGTACTATAAGTTCTCTACATGAGCACTATGTGAACACCATCCTTTTAAGCTTAATCTTGGGGACCAAATAACTAATTATTCAGTGTCTGTCAGAAGAAAAAGCAGAAATGTTTCAACACCTTTTTTTGCTGTGTCATTAAAGGCATTGTTGTGTGGAATGTAATGAGGAACAGACTAAATTAATTCCACATTAACGTGAAAACGAAAACAAAATGAGGTAAACTTGAAAAGGTCTGACAACTTCAAGTCTGCAAACCGCTTGGGACTGTGCCCTCACATGTAATCACCCGCTTTGGCATTTATATCTCTGCACATATTTCTGTCAATACATGTGCATGCACGTGTGTGAATGTTTGCGTGATTCTCGGTGTGTGTGTGTGCTGGCATGTCGCAGTGTGGTGCAGACCAATTAAAAAGAGGAGATTGATGACCGGGGGCTCTGAGAAGCAGCAGCAGCAGAAGCAGACAGCCGCTTCCTGCAGACAACAGGAAATGAGATGGCCTTGTTTAGCTGACGCTGCCAACACCAACACCACAGAGCCTCAAAGACAAATCACCACCTTACAGCCGCTATTGGCCTAGTCCTCCATCTTGCTACAGCATGCTCCCCACCCTCCATCTCTTTATCTCCATCTAATTGTATCGAAGAGTGTGTCTCACGTTAGTCCATTCTGCAGAGCGGTAATGTGGTCAAGGTGCTCTCAGGTGTGCACAGTGGTGCTAGCTCAGTACTTCTATTCTTTGATTCCTAAATGCCAACTAAAGCCACCCTGAACTGCATGTCTGCTCAGGGATAAAAGAAAGGTTTGATGCTGGTTGTTCTTTATTGTCAGAAGATGCTAAAGTCTCTCACAACTGCATACAGAAGAAAGGAGAAATAACTTGAAACTGCATGCTCAGCTGGTCTGGATACAACAATATGTCATTTAACCAGTTCATCATTTTTTATCTGCAACTTCCAGCAAATTTCCTCAAGACTGAATCACTTAGAAGGTTAAAAAGTTCCTTTAGGAGCTCAGGTATCCCTCAGTATATGGGAAAATTGTACAAATGGTGATCATGGGCATGAATATCATATTATTTTTTTGTTTTCGAAGGCATATTGGAGCAGTTGAGTATAATTGTTATAATCAATAACAATATTCAATAACAATAACTGTTATTGAAATAATTATGCAACGTTACAGTTTTACTTTAGTGTAGATTTTCTTTGGTTCACACAGTTTTAAAATGAGATATAAAGGATGCAAAAAGTATACTACATAACTAATATATACTATTTATACACCTGGCCGATATAGATTTAAAGTGGAAAAGGTTTGCTTCTGGCAGGTAATGAGCTGGGCATCTTGCAAAATGTAATACAACACGGGAAAAGAAATGCTGCATCAATTTAAATATATGCAATCATCAATAATAAATGGAAAATTATTTATTGACTTTACAGAAATCAAAACCTTTTTATACTTGCTGATCAACTTCTTGTATTTCCTCTGATATTTTGTCTTTAGTGATGGGGTTGGAATGTCTTCTTGCAATCAACCTAATCTTTGACTCTCACTGATTCTCTATCAGCTCCCAATCATTTATCTGAATATGCTCAACATGAAGAAACATGCCACTATGTAATTAGGACTTAAAACCTACAACACATGAGGGGTATGAGTAATCCTGGGCTTTATTGATAAAAAGTGTGTCTGTTTGCATACACTTGAGCCAGTGTGAACAAATTTTATACTGTGTGCTGTGCATTTGAGAAATGTACCAATACCCTGAAACCTGTGCAAGAAATGCAACCCCCCTCTGAGAAAAATAGAGACCCTCTCCAATTTATTTTAATGGCAGTTAACAGATGTATTTTTGCCACTTTCCTCATTTGCTGCTATGTGAATAGAGGATGGCTGTGGGACCAGAGAAGAGAATCAGCTTTCTCACAAGCAACATTGAGCCATTAAGACCACAGAGAGGCAAAGATGCCTGGATGTCACAATGGGAGTTTGCTGGGACTAAATTACTGCTTTTGCGCTCACTGTACAATATAAGTCAATACAGGCAGAGAGGCAGGTGATGGCCCTGTTTGTGACAGGGGTATGTGGGTGAAAGGCCCCTTTAATTGCTTATTTTCTAGATAACGGCCACCAATTTCTTTGCTAAGACACAATTCTATTGTCAGAGGGCCAGGTGTAAACAACAACTGCTTCAGGTCTTATTGTATTCTCCTCATGACTTCGGTAATTTAAGTGCTCATCTACTGCTTACAAAACAAGCCTGATTAACAAGCATCACTCTAAGTGGCCTCCCACAGAGGGACGGGACTCCTTTAATAAAGTAAACTAGGAAGTTAAAAGCGGAATATCAATTATTCCCAGTGCAAATGCTGACATTAGACAAATCAATTTGTCCTGTTACAAAACAGAATCCACAGAGAAAAAAAAAACTGACCTCACACTGCAAAACCAAGGGAAAATGTCAGGAATCAATCGAGAACTACTTCAAGGTGACCCCTGCTGAGAGACTGCAGCTTTCCCTCAAGTATTTGGAGAGTTGATTCTCAGAAAGAAAAAGTTATAAGAGTAGAAATCAAAGCGTAAAGAAGCAGCCCTGTCTTCTGGCCTAATTAAATATACTACTCAAACTAAAATGCCACAGAGGCAGCGAGAAGGCAAAGAGGAAAAGAATCTGTGCCACTGCCAAACATCTGAAAATAGAGGTGGGAATGATTTTCTTTTATTAAAAAAAGCCATATAAGTCTTACAGATACATAGACACAGATGAAGCAAAGGCAAGAAATCAAGCGAATGAGCTGCTACCATTGTAGACATTAGCAATATATGCATACACTAATACGCATCGCAATCTATTCTAGGCAGAGTTGATGGGAGATGGTATAAACTACTGGGCCAGGGAACTCATGGTTCAGTGAATGACTCAGCAAGCCTGAAATGGCAACTATTCCTGAGAGAGCCAAGTGTTAAGGCACTTTTCAATTCGCCTGAAAAGTACTGAGAAAAACACTTAACCTGCAAACCAACACACAAAAGGTTGCAAGCTATGATTGACATGAGTCTATTTTGGCCCAAAGGGGGGCAAGTGAATGGAACGTTGCCCTGAAGAGAGCAGCAGAGTAGAGGATAGTTTTTTGTTTTTTTTTAATGTTAGAAAAACACCTTCATCTTATACTGCAAGTCCTGTGAGCCTTGGTATAGCACTAACTCTCTAGCTCCCAGCCAATATACACCATTATAATACATTAATCTTTTATACTATAAGTGTACATCAAATCCACCCTGGGTGACTCATGCCAGCGTACATATACCTAAGAATACTTATTCATGCTATTGAGGTTTCCTGAACAATTTTAATGATGTAATTCTATAAATTTCTAGAGTTAAATCAGCTCAGTCTATGTTTATGGATAAATGGAAGGCTGGGTGGATGGATGGATAAAAACCCTGGTAATACTTTAATCATAGCTGTAGTTCTCTAGACTGTTTGGGATCCCCGTTTAATATCTGCCTCAGCTGTTCTCCGTCTCTCCACTCTCCATAGCCTCTTATTCTCTGTAACATTTCAGCCAGTCCCCTTTAACCTCATCTTTCTCCCTTACCCTGCTCTCCTCTAATTCCCATTCCTCCCTCTATTTTTACTTCTCCTTCTGTGTTATCTCTATGTGGCACCACTTCATACAACTCCCTCCCTCCTTTCCAGACCTTTTCTCCACCTCTCGTCTCTTCTCTCTCAGCCCTCTGTTCCATTTAGGCCCTTCTGTTGGTGTAGGACTTTCCATCCTGTGGCATCCAGGTAGTAAATTGAAATGGTTCTGGCGCTCCATTGAAGCCTGATTGAATTTAAAAAGAGAAAGTGCCATAAAGAGAACCACTGGTGAGAGGTCTGTAATACACTGAAGGGCTTCCCAAACTATGACAGTGTTGACAGAGGACTAGAGAAGGAGAGGACACAGGAGGTGAAGAAGAAAGTAAAGGAAGTACTAAGGGCAAATCAAGGGTAGAAGGAACAGACGGAAAGAAAATGAAAGATGGAGAGAGAGAAAAACTGAATAAAAGGAGAGGACATATAATTGAAAACATATAAAACTCTTCTGCAGCCTATTACCCATTGCACACAAGCAGATACAAACACAAAAAAACTCACAAGTGTGTACCCTTGATAGTGACACCTCACAGAAATGCCTCAATCACAGTTTGCATGGCCTGGAGGGAACGAGGTGACAGGTCTCATATTGGAGACGGCCAACAAAATGCAATTCCAGGAAGTCAGCTCTAGGGCTGTGTGTCTGTCATACCTACAGCTCCGATAACGCACCCACACATCACATTACGCCACAGAAACAGTCGCCCCTCGACAAGCAGGGGGCGTCAGCTGAACGAAAGTGGCAATACTTCCCCACACACCCAACGATGTTTGTGGATACATTACTGGCAAGGGGGGAAAGATGATGTTAGGGGTTAAATTATTCATTGATCCCTTCATAGCCTCTCCGAGGCCGGCTTTTTGTAATGCCATGTCTCCGTCTGAGTGTGAGCCGGTGTCCACCAGAGAGGGCTCTCTAGGGGAAAAGGGAGAGAGAGAGACAACCTTGAGCTAGCACTGACCTTTAACTTTGAGTGTTTCACTTTAAGAAAGTGACAGGTGTGGGGGGCCACGTGTGTGAGTGGCGAGCTTTTATGCACTTGGCCATATGGGTAAACAGAGAGCCTGTCTATGAAATATTTCAAGTATCAAGATTACCAAAGGGCACTGAGGAGAACGGGAGAGGAAGATGACGGCAAGGGGAATGAAGAGAGTGGACAGGAAGAGTCCCTGCTGGGTACATTTCAAAGCAGACCATTGGGTTTTAAATGAATTAGCAAGATAATTAACTATAAATGACATAAATTATTTAATCCAATCCATTAAAAGACCTGATAATTATACAATCAAACAGTAAAAGGGGTGAAATGCAGGCTGGATTTAAATCTGCAGAAATGCCCCGTCCATGTTTAATTTAATAAGCATGAGTGTTGGGCTGTAACATAAGATGATGGAAGTGGCAGCTTGCTAATCAGTCTTATTTTGAGTTAGTGTCTAAAACAATATGTAGAGTAAAAAGCAGAGGCTGAGGTGAAGATGTGTCTCAATAAAATATAAAATGTTGGCTGCAGAAACAGCAGCTGATATTTAAACAGAAAAGTTTAAATATGACATTTTAATTTCAATTTCACATAAACGTCCTACATCTATAGACACGTAGCAGATGCAAAAGTATTCTAATTGCGCAAATATGCATACTTGTTAATCTTTTTCTTAAAAAAATAATATATATAAATCTGGAATGACAGTTCTGTAGCAACAACTATGGCTGCAAGTCTTTTTGATCCGATCTGACCAGAAGATCTTCTTAGTTACTAGCCACGTCCTCTATATGTCCTGTAGCAAACTGCAAACTCAACTTCTTAGCACGTTCTTTCCAAAAAGATTTTCTTGTTGAAACCTCTTTCATAAAAGGCCAGATTAGTGGACAGCAAAACTAATAGTTCTGCCACCTGAGCAGTGGATCTGTGAAACCTATTTAAAGCCACCTACACTGTTTCCCTTAGAGATGCTCTCTTTGCCAGCCAGTCAGCAGTTTATGTGGATAGTCATGCAGATGTGCTATATGTGCTATGCTGTTTCCATTTTTTGGATGATGGATTGAACTGTGTTCTGTGTGAAAACTTGTATTAGAATCCAACCCTGCTTTATCCTTGACCTGTGTGGTGTGTTCCAAGAGGCTGCTTTCAATTGTATTATTAAATAAATAAATCTCATGCAATAACATGAAAAATGTGAGTTAGATAAAAGTGTAAATACTTTTACATGTACTGCACTTTATCTACAGGTTATAGCTTAAACCTTTCAAAAATGGTCACTTGTTCAAGCCTCACAGTGGCTAAAACATTTTAACAAATGCACTCATACAAAGAGCTGTGAATGGAGTTCTGCGCGACAGAAGGTGGTCGGGCTTGTGGAAAGAGAAGCATGAAGGTTGAGTAAAGCCTACTTGACATCAGCTCTCCAATGGCGAGTCAAAAAAAAAAACTACAAAAAACGTCTCAGGCTGGTAAAACGCTATTTGAATGGTTGGGTTTTAGCCTGCAGCTAAGATTGCCAGAGAATCTGCTCTTGCATTCAGTGGGAAACTCAGTCCACCACTGTGAACCCAGAAAGGATAAAAGTTCTGACAGAAACTGTGAAAATCTAGGACCAGGTCTCGTCGGAGACGTCAACGCCTGTCCCCCCACAGAGCCGGTGTTATCTGAAACTACGTCCAGAATGTTGAAGTAAAGAAGATGGAATGATCTGTCAGAAATCACAACCTAAAGCCCATTTAAATCCAGTCACATCAGCTTGGACATTTCTGTTGGACCAGAATGAGCAACAAAATTGCACTGACTCATTTGTGAATAATGCTGTTTGAACAACAAGATGAAATCCCACAACATTGTGACTATATTACAAGCTCCCTCCGGATGAAGAGGATTTTTTTTTTGACTTGACAGCCAACCAACACCTACCCTGACATTGCTGCCCAACTATTTATTGCTCCATCCTACTATCACTCAATAAAAAGACAGATAGGGACTTAAATGTGAATTTCTGACATGGAAGGAAGTTTGCATGTTTTCCCAACTGAGAACCTTAACCTCACATGTAGACGCTACAGAACACGCTGAAGGTCATGCATTGAAGACGCAAACAAAAACATTCACTTTTTTCTTTTGCATATATGAGCAGAATTGTTGAACAGATTATATGAAAATACTTTCATATGCCAACTTTTAATGAGGGGGAAGCAACAATGGTGTATTTTTTTTCCTTTCTCAAAAACCTATTTACCAACATCAGCACCTCACACCAAGGCTCTGAAACTGACAGTAACAACTCACTGATAAAATGAGACACAACTGATCCATTTTACCTGTCTGCATGACAGCTGGCGGCCCACTCTCTCTCCCACGCTGAGTCCGTCTTGTGGGCTGAGAAATGACAAACTAACCTAATTATCTAAGCAAGTTTTGATTATGAGAGATTCTGGTTCAACAACAAGCTGCAGGATGAAGTCACTGCCATCCCTTTATAGTGCTGAAGCTGACAGCCTTGTCTCCTGGGAGAAAGTGGAAGTTGCTGTCTGTGCTGCAACATGTGGGGAACTGAGGATGAAAATGCAATGGAAAGGATTTCAATACATCTGTTTTACTATCTGTACATTTGTTATAGAAAAATATCTAAAATACTGTTAAGGGTTGTAATAACATTGCTAAGAGGCTTTTTCTGCTATGTGCTTTTCAACTGTTTATGTACACTGCTTTTGGCATGTAAATACTTCTGACTTTTGTTTCCTCTGTTTCTGAAATAAAATTATTTTAATTGTTTTTATTCTGTTCTACTTAGTTGTAGTCTTCCAGTCAAAGACCAGTTTAATCTGTTGTCTGTAGCTATTGTGCTGAAGCAGTAGTTGGAGCTCTTATTACACAGTCAGCATTCAATTAGCAGTTTGGAACAACCACCGAAGTCATGCTGATATATATTTTTGGTGTCCTACCACATAGTCAGACAACATTTCACCAAAAAAGCTCCTGCAGAGGTATTCGTGCTAAGAGTAACAAAACCACAAAAGTTCGTTTTGGGTGAAAATATCATCATAATAAAACAAAGCAAGTTTCTATAGTAGGGCTTTTAATATGTCTGGTTAGTGTTGAAAGTCCCAAATGTGAACCAATAATTAGCAGAACTGGAGTGAATGGTAAAAAAAAAAAAAAAGATGCCAGATTTTTTTTAAGTTGCTTAAAGTTGTGGAAAAACATCTTTGTTGGTAAACTTGTTTTACAAAATTAAGTTGTTAAAGCTTACTGAGCTGGACATATTGAATGCAGAATTCTTTTCCAGCCTTTACATTTAGTTGTTTACTCAATTGTGCCAGTGTCACTGTAAAAAAATAAATAAATAAAGCTGAGAGACCGGTGCCATTTCTGCACCAACTCTTAGCTGGTTCAAAGAAAAGCACTGGTATCAATACTGTAGTTACAACTACTAATGAATGCTAAGCTTTTTCTGGGGTAGAATATTGATATTAATGTTAAAAAATAAAGCAATAGTGTGATTTTTTTATTATTATATGTATTGTAACAATTCTAAAGAGATGCACTGACAAGTGTTCAGTTGGTATAGGTTATTATCTGCTTGTCCTAAGACAAAAAGGTAAAAGCCATTCAGCAACAACATAAATGAAAGAAGTGCTCGTAGCATATGAATAATTATCTCCCTGCCTCTTGTTTCCCTGCTGTTTATTTTGTATTATTTTTATTTCAGTTCAATCAACAAACACCATTTCTGAAGTGGTTTCAAAACACTTTCTGCTCTGCTGATACCTGATCAAGTTGAAAAGTTATAAATGCTGTGAACAATCATATTAGCAATCACCGAATCACTGTGAATGGAAATGGTGAAATTAGGATACTTTTTCGGGGCTACTGAAATAAATGATGTGATTTGTGTTGTTGAACAGGTTCCTTACACATCCAAAATTCAGAATAAAGGAGAGAAAGGAACAAGCACTTGCTGAGTGAGATGTTTCTGGTGACATAACAGTGTGGAGCTCAGCTGGCTTTAAGAATGGAAAACCAAACCAGCCTTAGTTTAACACTGTAGTAGAAAAAATCCCTAGTAAAATCATCTCATAATCAGTGATTATGGTTAGGGAAGGTACGTGAAATTGATCTGTTTTTAAAAAGAAAACAAAAACATTAAGCTTTCATTGGCAGACTGTTTTTCTATGGGTTGGTTTCCTCCGATAAAAATAATGTGATTAAGGAGATTTCAAGTTTAACATTTAGATGACCTTTAGACAATTATTTGTTCAGATTTTTATCAATAATTAAATTAACGGATGCCGACTCGGGTCTTTTTAATAACGGGAATATTTTATCTTTGTATGAAGACCCGTGGGAGAGCAGAAGATGAGTCTGTGAAAGAAGAGAGCCAGATGAACAAAGAAGACAGTCTGAGCAATAGGATGAGATGATGAGAAACTGAAGTGAGGCAATTAATTAGGCATTAGGACCCATTATCAAGCTTTGGGGAAGCATATATAAAACATGTCTGCAAACAGAAATCCGGTATTTTGTTCACATCATGTCGCTTAAATAAATATTATTCTGCGATAAAATGACATTCTAAATCTTACTATAAAAAGTTGATGCAGCTTTAACTTTCACAGATTTATAAGAATAGCACCCGCCTGTTCAAATCTCCTTTGTACTGTACATAAAGCAGATGGTGCCGTCTATGCCGTTTTAAACCACCAAGACCCAGCGGACTAAATTCATATCTCTCACATTTCTATCTTTCAGTGTAACGAAGCTTTTGCCAGCCCACATCCTGGAATGCTCTCATTACTGTACCTCGGTGCTGTTGCCAAGGGAGCCGGTGTGATATTCAATACTTCTGTTACCCATCCCTCCAACCTCATTTACACTTGACACCTGACATTTGCATAATGGCCTTGCTCTATCTCCCATCTACTGAAATCTGGGGTGGAGGTGAGGCAGATACACAGTGCGTATGTGCTAGCACGCTCCAGTTTGTGTGGTTGTGATGAGCAGGTATGCCGAGCAACACCGAGGCTGTGCATATGGGCGCGTGATTGCGTTGCAGGCAGGGGTTAAATGACTTCCTTCTTAATTTAGCTCATTAAGCCCCTGGAGAGCTCAGAGTGCACCATATTGGTTGATTTGGGACGATTTGCGGAAATGCTGACAGAAACATGTAAATGAGAATGTTAATCAGGGATGCCATGACCCTCATAACTCAAAAGCAGATATCAGAGTGCCAGGAAAACTGAGGATGGATATGAATCTTTGTCCTTGTCACGATGTAAGAATTGGGACACTGGTTGGCTGTTCTGAAAATGTCACATTGCCCCAAATAGCTCAATACTCTGAAAACAACATTTGGATTAAATCTGAGCACTGTAGAAATACCAGAAAGGTTTTTGTTACTTTTTTTATTTAAGTATGAACTTAACTCTGTTCACTGGAAAATTATAAATTGCCATTTATTAAGTCTGCCTTCAGATTAGAAGCTGTAATGACAGATTAAAAAAAGACTCAATATGCCAAAGGCACCGAAAGCAAGCAGGCAAAAATAAACTTCTGTTCAAAACAGAAAAATTATCTAACTTTCTAGATATTACTTCAGAGAATAACATTAAACACATTTTTTCAAACAATTAAATGAAGATTTTTGCACCGCATATTTACAGTTATGGCTGCTGTAAAGGAAGACTCGTGACAAATGGATAAACAATTTCATCACCCACACACAGAGCTAAAAGAAAAGAAGCTCCAGTGATCTTTTACATGCATGACCTTTTTAAATTTAAGCCAAAATGTAGCTATAGCATGTTAAACACTTGATATTCAGCACAAGAGCCATGAGATAAAATAGTAAAACATCAAAACCACACAAGCAGTATTAACAATACAATTTTAAAACTTGTGATAACATTTTTGCTTGGAAAAAATTCTTAACTTTGAGGGAAAGAAAAAAAGCAAAAAAAAAACAGTTTAGGTTTTACTGTACACCTATGTTATAAAGACTGGGTTTTTCTGACCAGAAAGCCCATGTTTGGTCGTGCGTTGTATTTTGAGAATACAAACATATTTTGAATCTTCCAGTGTTGGAAAGGTCTAACACATCTGCAAATGCAATCCCCTCCTAAATCTCCCCTCACTACAATCCCACGTAGATGAAAATGTTCAAAAACACAGCAGAACCTCTCTCCTACAGCTATTATATTTGCATATTCTCCAAATAACAGGAACAGAATATGCTTCTTATAAAGTATCAATTTGTCTCAAATGCTATACTGTACACGTCGGCCCGCCCTCCTCCACATATCCCTTATTATATTATTATTCTCCCCTATATCCCTTCAAGCCAGAAAGCTGGTAAACTGGAGCTGAGTGAAATGTCGTACTTAGCAAATTGCATTTGAAGCCAAGGGGGAATAAATACTACAGATAAAGACTGCTCTAATGTGCTCGGATCCATTAGAAATCTCATATTCACACATAGCAGAAATCACATTACAAGATGCCCCTAATGTTATTTCTCAGGGTTTTTCCTGTAGAATCTTTTGCAAGGCTGAGACACTAACATCAAACAAAATGGATTTTTGCTGGGGTTTTTTTCTTTCTTTTTCCCCTCACCTCTCTTTTGTTGTTCATTCCCTTTTATAGTTTGTTCTGGTAGAAATCCCACTAAAGTCATTACTGCTGTAGATGCTTGTTCTGCTTTGTGTGGATGTAATAAATCAAGAAAAAAATGTTTTTTTGTGATGAGACCCCCTGCCTCCCGCCACATACCCGGTACAGAGCTGTTTCCTCCACTGGTGAACTATTTCTTTATTAAGCAACAATGTTAAAGCAATTAAATCAATCTGGGCACAGGGTGGCATTTTTTTCCCCCACAAAGAAAAATGTTGCAAAACATTGTTTATTTTTAACATGTCATGAGGAATATTCATTTATAAAAGTAAAAGAAAATAACCCACCCCAGAACAAAAACACTTTTCAAATCTCCGGAAAGCAAGTAGGAAAATGTGTAATGTTGAAACGTTGAAAACAAGAAAAACTTTTCTTATATATGTACAAAAATCTGGATTTGGTTTCTTCGGCTGGGCATCAGGTCTAAGACAAAGATGAGGAAATTGTAAAGTGTTAAGAATGCCAGTAAACATTGCCAGAAAATTGTCCTCATTCTGCTATAAAGCTGAAGATGAATGTACAATGTTTTTATATTCACATAATATTTGGATGTGAATCGAACCAGTTTGACTTTTAAAGCTCCTTGGATTGGCTTTCACTGAGAACTGGTGCTGCATAAATAAGCCGAACAGAAAACTGTATATTTTTCTTATGAGTACAATACAATTAAACAAACAAATTACAGTAAAAAATCTCAAAACATAAAATCTTTTTTGTTATCTTATTCACTTGTATGACAAATGTGTGTGTGTGTTGGGGGGGATAAAAGTCGATTCTAAATTAGTAAGTGTGAACGCTATTTAGAGTTTGTCTATTTAGCTACAAATATACTGAATGCTGCAGTTAGCTGATACCATCAATCTTTGAAAATAATTAACCGTCCACAAAGATAGATTTACTTATATAACCACCAATTAGGAAGTAAATAATCCTTTCAGAGGGCGTTGGGAGAATTTTAATGAGTTTTAATGACTTGTTGATTGGTTGGTGGGTTTTGTTTAGAGAGGTACACAGAGCAGATGGGCTGGAGAGAGCTTAAACACAAAATGCCTTCATATTATTCTTCCATCATCCATACGCCTTTAATACTTGGAGAATATTATGTTTTACAATACCAGAGCAGGCAAATGTGTGTGTGTGAGAGAGCTGAGCAGTGGGTCGAGGCATGTGTGCATGTATGCTTATCTGGAGCTCCGTTCAGCAATCAACCAATACCCCCCGCCCCACTTCAACACACACCCACGCACACACAGGGCTACTTCAGAAGCCCAGGCCCCAGACAGGGTGAGCAGATCAATCAATTACATCTCTGCTCCAGCAATCAAACAAGGTTATTATCAGGCAGCAGCTCACCGACCTGGAAAGGCCTGGCCAATCAAAGGCTGCTGTGATGTGGGGGCTGGCACTCGCTCATGTGACAGTAACACAGAGTGGCAGGTCATGTTGTCAAAGGAAAGAAAGATGGGAAAAGGAAAGATGGGCAACCGAGGCTGAATTCAAAGGAAAAGAACACAAGGACGTGCGAGAGACAATAACAAAAGAATTTCTGTAAATCACCTCATCTCTTGCAGTAAAAGCTGTGCTGCAGTGTTGCCGTGTATCATTTCTCTAGATTTCAGTGTTTTTAATGAGAGGTGGAGTGCTGTCATACTGCTCATCTTTGTAAGGTTAGATCGTACATCAGAAAAATGAAGGGAATGGCAGAAAAGGTAGACAGAGGTTTGACAAAAACATTTTCCTGTGCTTCTCTGTAGCTCAGTAATTCTCTTGGCTGCGGCTCCCACTGACATTCATTCGAAGAGCATTAAGGGCATTCTGTCCTCCCACTTCTGTCCTTTCATAGTTTCAGGTCGGAGGAAGAGCATTAGGCTTGATTAAAGTAGAATACAAGAAATGAGATTCTTCCATTTCATAAAATTTCCTTTTGGTAACAAACTATCCTGTTATACAGATTACTAAGATCTCCCCAGAAAACTTAATCCCCTTTAAAAGCAGCCACCAGGAGCCAATAAGGCACTATGGGAAATGACACTGAAGCGAAGAGCATTATGTTGGGTTACCATTTGTCCAAGCACAATTTCAACCTCTAATCTGACCAGTCAACTATTCCCAGCATCCACTATTCTTCCCCACGTAAACCTTCAAACCTCCCGGAACCTATAAGCTGACTTCATAAGAAGTCCACTGCTGAGACTAGACCCCCTTAAGCTACGACTGACGACTGTCTGCTTGAGGTGTCTGTTGGACCCGTTGCCCAGGGAACCCAGTCTGATTCCATTATGGGATAGATAAACACAATCAATGAGTTTATCCACCTTCAATACCCAGAGAAAAGACCCCCACAATGATGGATATAATCTCTTGCACAATATCTAGTGTTTGTGTGTGTGTGTGGGTGTGTGTGCGCGCTAGAGTTTAGATATATGTCATACCCACAGTGTTTATGTGAATCTCCTTGCAGGATTGTGCCAGTAAGACAGCAGAAGAGGAAGATCTTTGCAGCTCACAAGAAAATGGCTGAAGCTTCACTTTTGAAAGTGATAAAAACCAGTGCTAGTACGTACATCATGGTGTAAGATGGACCTGAAAACCCTAAAAGATTTAACATATAGTGTAAATCGTGACCAGCAGGAACAGTTGGCATGTTCATCAATTGTGTTGTGTGTCGTAATCAAATCACAGATTTAATTTCAAATTCAAGACAGTGGACATGGGGCCACAACCGTCCATTAAAAACTAAAATCCGCAAACACTTGAACAGCAGAAAGCATCTTAGTACTACTTCCGCCCATACAGCCAATCAGCGCCAAAGGAAAGTAGATGGCACTCCTTGACTGGCTGCTTTCCAAGTGGCGTCCATTAGGGAGTCAAGCAGCATCGCATATAGGTATCAGTTTCTCAAGCCACAATTTCTTTCAAATATCTTACATATGCTTTACAGAAAAATGTGCAAGTCTGAATAATTTTGAGTGATGTTTCACAAAACAATAAGTGAAAAGGTGAAGTAGCAAATACTGATCTGCACTAGTCCACTGTAATTTAATCTATGTGACTTTTTAATCCTACCCTTAATGTAGACTGTTCATCTTTAAGTTATTTACTCCACTATTTAAGATCCATTGATCCATTTTTATTTAACTCCCTCACACACCCTCAAATTAGGTTATTTGTTGGATTTAACAGTCATTCACAGGGTTACATAAAACACAATGACAGTTCTCGGTATTTCAACATATAATTTAGCATAAGATGGGCTTTGCAAGTAAATATTATTATTTATTAAGTTCTGAACACTATAATATCCTTGAGTAAAATACCATCATTCAATATTTGGGTATTTATTGATGGGTCTTTCATATGTGAATTAAACATAAAGCTGAAAACTGATAAAATGAAATGTTACAATAGTAAGGAGCCTCCCAAGATATCAACGAAAGACAATGACTATATTGTTAGCCTTTTATGAGTGAACCAAGGTTGGACGAAAAAAAAATTGTCAATGTTTGTTTCTCTGCAGACTTTCTGAAGCCTTGCTATTCTTATCCCTTCATTCTGCTTTTCTTTCCATCATTTTTGCTACTTTATTTCTGTGTATCCCTCTTCAACCTTTCCAGGGTAAAACCCACCCTTTCTTGAATCTGCACTACATTTTTAAGAGTTGCTGGTAAAAAAAAAAAGAGAGAGAAATAGAAGTGCTGTTTACTGAGGAAAATCCTCAGAGCGAGTGAGAAAAGATTAGAAGAGAGAGCAAGGGCTGGCCGAGCAAAGCTTTATGTGCACGTATGTGTGAGCAGGACTTAAGGCTAAGCCATCCAGGCTGCATTTTAATAGCCTACATACAGACATCTCTCAGAGGTTGATGACAGATGTTGAGGGAAAATGTGTCCTGCGTTAGTAATTAAAAGGCACTGGTCTGAAATGAAAACAGAGACCCAACAACAAACAACTTAGGCATTCCAGCTTCACTGCATAGAGCTCTTTTATGTTTGAGATAAGTGATGCAGAGGGAGTCGCAGATAAACTGTTAAATCACTAATTTATTTCAAAAATGTGTTTTAATCTACTAATATATTCTTTTATGGAATAAATTTACAGATTTCCATTGGATTGCTGTACTTTATTGACCTTACCGCAGGAGTTGGCTTTTATGCTATCAATTGTACAGTACAGCAAGCAATCAGTAGAATAAGTGCCTAATTGTCGTTTTAAATGCAAAAATTAACATTTGTCAGATAGCCGGGAACACATGAGTGACTGCTGTAACATCCAGTACAATACAATGTTGGTGTGAACATCGCTGCAAAGCAGCAAACTGAGAAAGATATCAAGATGACTTGGTTGTTGGACAGAAATCACTACTGCTTCATAAATTTTATAATGTCCCTTTAAGATTTCAAAAATTATTCAGCAGACTCTCACATAACTTGTCTACTTGTGACTTTTGTCTAAACCAGCTGGCCGCTTTATTTGGTATGCCAGTTCAATTGCTCATTAAAAACAGATAGTGACACCAGTTTAATGGATGTAGACACTGACTTGTGATGAAGAGGACTTGATGTAGCAAGGAGTTTACATGTTCTCTCTGTGCATGTGTGGGTTCTCTCTGGGTACTCTGGCTTCATCATACAGTATAAAAACAATCCTATTAGAATTCTTGGTATCTCTCCTTAGGTAGATGTCTGTATACGACACAGTAGTTGTGAATGCCGGTGTTTACAACTTGCACTGAATATAATCTCACCTTGAAGCAGTTGGGTTACAGCAGAACATAGCGATCGGCATTCTTGTCAGCTACAAACAGGAAACTGAGGCTACAATTTGCACAGGCTCACCCAAATTGGACAGTAATAGACTAGGAAATATGCCATGTCTGGCAAGTCTTGATTTCAGCTGCAACATTTGAGTTAGCAGGGTCATTGTTTAAACACGTCTCTGTCCGTGTCCATCTCTTCTTAGGAATATTTTATCCATCATTTGATGGTTAAACCCAGCTGAACAATTTATCATGTCACAAAACTCAATCTCAAACTCTTTTAATCTTCAGGAATTCACTGTACTTCAACGGCCCTCGCAGTTGTCAGATCTCAAACCAATAAATACCTTTGGAATGTGAAGGAACAGGCGATTTGCATCATAGATGTGTTGGACCAATCTGCAGCAACAGCATGATGAAACACCATGTAGTTGCACATACTTGGCGTTATGTCAAAACAGACTTGAATCTCTAAGGAATGTTTCTGACACACTGTGAAATCAGTGGAATGAATGTAGTGAGTTTAGGTAACAAAATAAATAAATAATAAGAGAAACACGTGCAATTAATTTTTGAACAGTAGGATTCTCAATAAGCCTGCACATTGCTACCCTTCAGTTCAAAATAAAATCACACCATTAAGCCTTTTCACGTGTCATGTCAACAAAAAAAATGTGAAAAGCAATTTAAAAAATAAATTTCCAAATCAAGTGCACAGCGTAACAAAACACCTTGAGAGAAAAACCTTGTTTAGTTTATTACATCTATTTTACATCTGCTCCAGCTCTTAGTCCTTTCTTGGCATATTGCACTACAGAAGAAGAGGAGTTGATAATTATATGAAATTAGTGCAGAATCACTGTGCGTGTCATTTTCACCCCAGGCTACACCAGTGGGAGGCAGAGCCTTTCTGTCCCTTTCCTCAAATCTCTGCTACATCCACTCCCATCGCTTGTCCCATTGTGCTTCTCTTTGCACCCCCCACAGGCACCTTGTCAATCTCCCAACCTCTGACTCTTTCCCTACACTCACACTATTAAATCCAAGCATGGACGCTTGCATCAGGTGTAACTTCATGTATCAGTTTGATTTCAAATGTGAAACCAAATAGGAGAACAGAAATGAAGACTTTACAGCAGGAAAATTAAAGTTATTCTTTTAAATTTTATGCAAGACCAGTTATCATGTCTCAACAGTATGTTGAATGGAAACATTAAAGAAAAGGAGAACCTAGATTATGTAGTATACTATGTATTCAGAGTTATTTAAATATGCCAAAACAGAAATCTGATAGCTTTCCTTTTATCTAATTAACATCACTATAGATAATTTTTGGAAATCATTAAATCATTAGAGGTAGTATGATTAAATAGACCACATACCTTTATTAAAATAAATTAAATCAAAAATGTTCTTATCTTATATTTCTCCATTTCTCCATTATTAATAAGACATTGTAATATATAACCATTTTTTTCTCACTGGCTCAGCATTTAGGGTTAAACGTGGGTGCAATAAAGACATGCTGAGTGCGTATTTTGAGAAATCTATGCCGTTTAACGTTGACGGTTCAACATTTTATACCTGACTATTTATCAGGTGTTTTGTGAAGAAGTGAAAAAACAGTGCATG
The DNA here is from genome assembly GCF_001444195.1 of Xiphophorus couchianus. Taxonomy (NCBI): domain Eukaryota; kingdom Metazoa; phylum Chordata; class Actinopteri; order Cyprinodontiformes; family Poeciliidae; genus Xiphophorus; species Xiphophorus couchianus. Next base: position 4,684,100 of record NC_040244.1, on the reverse strand, counting down.
TCTTCTAAGCTGAGAAAAATGACTGACAACAAAACCGGAATCAATATCAAAAGTTGGATGGGTAGAAAAAACTGGGCCCTAATTTTGGGTAGAAGTTCTGCAAGTAAAAAAAATCAAAATAATAGTTTTAACTTGAACACTCTTACCCAAAAAATGCATACAAAATATAAGAAGAGATTAGCTGTCAGGTCCTTTAAGGTAGAATGTGTTTACAGTTGCACCCAGTTGCTATTGCTCCAGCCACTGTACAAAGTTGCTGTTGCAAAAGCTTTCAACATTCAACATTTCAGATGAAGGCAAAACAAAAACAAAAAATAGAAAATCACTGCTTTGTTTTGAACAGTACTGAAGGGCATGCTGCTCTAAAGAAAAAAGGCCACCTGCTGCTGCACAGCTGCAGTCAGCTTTCTGCTGGTGTGTCTGCTTAAAGAATACACTGCTTACTACACCTGTGTGCGCTGGGCATTAAAACCCATCCCTCTTTTCAGCTCAGCAGTTGCACAGCCTTAGAAGTGTGTTTCTAAGTGCGTCAAAAGGAGAATCAGCATGATGTCATTCTTTTTTTTTTTCCTGCCTGAGGCGTGCAGACCTCAGCAATAAAAAAACAGAACTGTGAAAGTGATTTGTTGGCTCTTGCTGTAATCATCCAACTAAAATTATAAACAGTGCTGCGCAAAAGTGTTCGCCCCCTAAAAATTTTCCCTTTTTTGTCAGACTTAAATGTTTCGTATAAAACTGATTTCAATAATGGATAAAGTTAACCTGAGTTAATAAAAAAAAGAGTTTTGAAGTGATCATTTTACTTACTAAAATGATCACTTCAGGTGTTCATTTAAAAAGCTACTGAAACCAATCTGGCTCCATCTGAAAAATACCTCCTGGTTGAATCATCAAGTTGCTTTACAGTAATCTTGGTTGACCTACTTCTCTTGGTAAGGTCCCCACAGCTGTATTTCTTATTTAGTTGTGGATTGTCACTTGCTTCATCCTAAAGTCTTAGAAAGGGCTTTGTAACATTTCCCAGAACGATCGATGTCAATAATTAAACATCCCACGCCCTATGTTAAATAGTTTTTTCCGGAGAACCAAGCCGGTTTGGATAGCTGCTTTACTGAATTAAATCAGAATTAGCAAAATCTGAAAAATTTAAGTGTGACAGAAAAAGCAAAAACAGAAGACTCTTCTCACAGAACCATAGCTGAAAACTTTCTTAGCCATTTCTGTTTAAAAAGTCAGAAACACAAACGGGCATATTTGAAAAACTCACACACACACATGCACACGTAATTGCTTACAGTCGTATTTAACTACATATTGTATTAGCACTTTAAAAAATTACGAAAGTCACTGGCTGAGAAATCTCTTTGCTGGCTGTGAGCATGCATATTAGTTCCTAGTCACTCTTCGGATTGTTAACAGGGAAAGATTGGAAGCCTGCAGAAACTTTTCAAAATGCCAGCTTCGTCCGGAGATGCAAATACCACCCAAATGTCAGCAGAAGACCCCACAAGTCAAACTAAATTGGCTGCTAGAAGCACAAACACTTCCTTATGCACCATATTTGTGTGCACGCCACTTTATAGACAGAGCAGTGAACTGGAGAGGCACCGATCAGGCTTTTCCTGGCTAATATGTCTGTATGGTTTTCTTATAGATCTCCCCTGCTGATTTCCATTACAATAGATTCAGATTTTTTTTTCTATTTAAAGTAAATAATGTAGTACAGTTTGAAACGAAAGTGCATCGTGCTGTTGGTGGATACTTGTGATCCATCAAAAATGGTGTAATTTCGTACTTTTGATGGATGTTGTGGATTGGGTGAAAATAATCAGAATTTCTGGTATTTGGTCTGCCGAAAAATGCGCAGTTCTGATGTCTGGTTGATTACACAATGTATTCAAAGTATAGTTATTTCAGACAACCATATAGAAACACAGTAACAGTAATTGCAGCAAAAAGAAAGCAGCTTCAAACACTGATCAATCTTAAAAGTCCACTCCAGCTCCTTTCTCTAAAATGAATCCATGTTCCGGCATTCAGCCAGAGGGAGGAGGTGATAGCAGAGGGCTGATCAAAGCAACCCAGATGTCCCTCACCACCTCAAGGTGTTTCCAAGGGAGCCTGAGACCGTCCAAAGGTGGAATATATAAACCTGCAAGCATCTTCTATATTAGGAAGGCAAAAGAGACTTGTGAACATATAAAAATAAAAAGTGTGACATCACTCAATTTTAGGATCGAGAACTTAACACAGCCTCTATAAACATTTGCAATCAAACATTAAGACTAGAATGTTTTATCTTCCACGCACTGACACTAATCTTTCGACCCCCAGCGGCTTTTGCCATTAATGCTGCCATGAGTGGCATGACTGGCTGCAGGAGATGCAGTGATCCATCAGTGGAGTGCCAGAGCTTCGCCATTAGAAAATCATCTGCAAACAACAGCGCTCCATTGGCACTAAAGGCCTGGAGAACCCAGGTGGAAGAGAGAGAAAGAGGAAGAAAGGAGAGAGCCTCGTGTTCAAGCTCAGTTTGCTTTGATTGATATGAACCATTACAGACAACACGGGAGAAGCAGGAAGGGAGCTAGTCACTCTTTTATTTTTGGTCATTTATTCAGACAAAAGCTTGAAGATAGCGATGTTAATATGGTCTGAATGTCAGGGGGAAAAAACAAAAGTGCGAAGCATTGGGGCATGGAGGCAGTTTGCAATGCTTTAGGAACATGACATTACCAACACTCCATATAAAAGGGGAGGCACAAACACAAAATGGTAGCTTCTATGAACTCACTTCTAAATATGTTGGGGAAGAAAATAAACATTTCTGCAGTCAATTCTTTGCAGCCTTGTGATAAATAAATAATAAAAAAAAACATTTGTGAGAAACTAGTGGAATTTTTGAAAGTATAAAACAACCATAATTTCACCCAGTCTGGAGCTTTATGGTAAATCCTGCCTCATGGGGCAAAGATCATCATGAGCATGGTGATGGATCATCCTACAACTAGACAGCAGGAGCTTCTTAATGAACTGAAGGCGCATGGGACCAGAGTCCAGCACAGCACTGGTAACGCACTATATTGTATAATACTAGAATTAAGAAGGTCCCTTCTGTAAAAGCAAACGGCTCCCTCTGAGTTTGCCGCAGAACATTGATCATTTAAAGAAGGTGGTGTTGTCAAAACAGACCACAATGTGTCTCAGCTAGGTCTGAAGAAATTGAAATGCTGAATTCAGAACAAAAAAGACCCAGACACATAAGCATGAAGGTGGAAGCATTATGCTTTTGGCTTTTTCTTTTCTGCTAATAGTAAAATATGGCTTTAACGCACTGGAAAGCCACTGGTCACTCATGTGTCATAAACTCTTTAAAGAAAATCTTTCATCACTCAACCAGAAGACTAAAGATGGAACTTGGTCATTTTCAAGCTTAAGTCAAGATTAGAGGCACAACAAGGTATTGGAGTAAGTGGTCTTAACAGCCAGTGTTCAAACATAAAGCCTGCAGAAAAAAACAGGTTCAAGGTTTGAGTTGCTAAGCAGCAGACACGGGGGATTTAAAAAGCTTCTTTAGAAAAAGCAGATTTCTCAATCAGGTATTAGATCATATTTTTAAATTCACCAGGATGACGACTTAAATGTTTCCCTAATTGTACATAAAAAAACTTGGTTCTTAATCTTCTTTTTCTTAATCTAAACAGATAACGTGTGTTCAATTCCTATTAATCAATTAGACGAAAGCTGTCAATATAACTCAAGCAGAAGGAGATGCGAGATGGTTATAGTTACTGAAATGCAATCTGTTTGCTGGCCTAATTTGATCCAATTCATTTAGAAGCCTGTTCCACAATTTAGCAGTAGAGAAATACAACTATATACATTTTTTTGTACTTTTAAATAGTATATTTATTCACCCTTTGGTACATTAAAACCTTTGTTAACCACCCAAACTACAGCAAATCAGAGAAGCAAAATCCATTTTTATGCATTATAAAAATACAGCATGCTATAAAATCCTTTGCATGTTTGGCCGTTTGTGGAGGAAAGCAACATCCCATTATAATGGATCCTAAAAGGTAATGCATCACTGCTTGAATGCCAATTCAATCAAAGGGTTTCGGTATTAGATTTACTCTGCTCTACTGGGACTATGGCACTGTCCAGAAAACTACCAGATATACAGAATATTAACACAGAAACAGACAGTTTTCAGATGAACACAATCTAGAAAGAAAATAAAGCAGAACTGGCAGTCAATCCCAATTTAAGGTTTGTATGGAGAACAGACGTGACATACATCGTTTGAAATCTTTGCTGTATGATACTCTGTTTAACGTAAAACAGCTAAAATCAATACCTGGTCACTGAGAGGCCGCGTAATATCATTAGTTTTACATTTTAGTGGTATTGAGTCATGTCCCAGGCATCATAGGTCTTAAGTAGCTTGACCATCCTTCTCTGTCAGACCAGCATGACAAAAGAGACACTTCACACAAGGAGGCAACTTGTACAAATAATGAGTACAGTCTAAAAATATCTGCAGTTAAGAACACAGTTTTATCATTTAGACTTTACTGTTAAATTCTCCGTTTTCTCTCCTAAACGTTTTCAGATATTCTATTTATTTATTGATTTTTGCTGGATCTGTGCTAAAAAAAACAAAAAAACAAAATTAGATTCTCTTCTTTATTTATTTTTTTTGGTGGGAAATATAGGAAACTGCTCTTTGATTTACCTTAGAAGAGGCTGGAAGATCACAGTGATGTTCCTCGCTCCTGGCTTACACACAAACTTCATCTCTCCACCTTCGATCAGGTTGTCATCAGCACCACCTGAAGCACAGGAAACAAAGGAGTTACTTAAGAATATTAAAACAGGCAACAGGAAGTACTAGCACTGCAGTGAAACCACCAATAAAGTTGCAGTGAAAATTTGTTTGCTCTGAGTAGGGCAAGATAGGACTCTTCTATTTGTTTCACATGTTTAAAAATATCCCAACACATACACAATTCTGAATACTTAGCACTTTTTTATATCTAAACACATCAAGACTTCATCCACTCATTTTATTCTGTAAGGCAGGGTGCAGGACTATAGTGTAAATCTTTGAAGACATTGAGTAACTAGAACTAGAAAGTAACTACAATTAGATAAAACAGACTTCTGTTTGTCTAGGGATGAAACAAATAATTTAATCTGGGTCCTTTTACAGGTTCACTTAGGTCTAGACCTGTTGTTAGGTGACTAGTCCTTCAATAAATGTTAGTTGAGAGTAACTAAAACACAAGCGATGTTTAGTGGGTCTCATTTTACAGTAAAATGGGATGTAACCACCTTAGACGCATTAAACACAATGTTTAGCCTAATGGAGATTAGTCTTCTGCCGTTGTGGACATATAACTGCGATAGACAGTGGGTTTTAGCCTCAGACCACTGGCAATAATCAATACTTTTAATCAAACCTACATTAGTTTAAAAAATAATGATTCAAAAGATTTAATCTTTGCAGGGGGTACAGTAGACCCAAAGCAGACACATCACTTAATCAACATGGCTCTCCATCACAGATCTAATTGCATCTTACATGCTCAGTCCCCTTCACGCCCCTGCGTCAGTGTGTGGGTGAACCCTACAGCCAACAGGGTTAATCAGAAAATCATTGCCAAGTAACATCCTGGGGGTGGGTGAGCCTACTGCAGACAGGGGAAAAGGTGAGATCAGAGGGGAGACAAAGGACACCAAAGCTCATTACCTTCACTCATCCAGAAGTAATCAATAGATTTGACAGAGAAAGAAATTGCCACTTGTTGTCGATATGGCCGAACACAGAGTGAAAAGGACCGTCTGTGTGTATGTGGGCTTGTACTAATGTTTTCAGAGAATATCACGCTTGAGCACAGGCACACGTGTTTACATATAAGTTCATCGAACAGGAGCATGAAAGCTAAAAGGTGAGCAGCAATACTCCATTTACTATTGTTGACAATTACATTCGCGTTGCGTAGTAAGATTGGACTCAAGAAACCGGAACAAAGGGGCAAAAACTGATGCATCAATGGGTTTTCAATTTTTTTTCGTCTGGTTTTTCGATTTTGAGAAGAAATGTAAATATCAAACCAAGATAGTTTGAGTAAATATAAAGAAATAGTTTTTCATAAAATAATTTCACTTATTGAGTAAAACAATTTAAAAAAAACTATCCAAACTACCTGTAGATAACAGAAAAAGTAATTGTTCCCCCTGATAAGCTACTAAACAACAGTGATATACCAAATATTTAAGATCATTTTGATGAGATAGACCCTGGATTGATTACTTGAAACATACAAATAACAAATCACTTCCACAAAAGCCTGTATGATAACATGAACCAGGCTAAAGAATCTGAAAAAGCAAAACATCATGATCAGAAAAAAAACTGAAAAAATGGCAGCCTGCTGCCATAGAAACACAAAGAACTCGTGCTAAGTAAGCACAAACACCAATTAAGTGCTGGAACCAATATAGTAGAAAAGACACCAGTGCTGACCAAAAAGAACACAAAGGCCAGTCTAATGTTTGCTAAAAAGAACACCTAGATCTTTCCCCACATTTTGAAATATATTTTGAGGACTAAATAGAACTTCTTGGCATCACGAGAAAAAGGACATCAATTGTGACACAGATTTGTGAAAAATTATAGAACCATGAGTTCTGCTCTGTAATACAAACCACTGGTGGTAGTTGTTGTAGAGAAGGCACAATCAGTTTGGTTAAGGAGCAGTTACTTTTTAATACAAGACCTGTATACAGTTTATCTTCACTTCTTCTGCAGTGGAAAAGTAATTATCTCCTTACAGATTTATTCGGTTTTTTGGGTTTTTTTTTTGCTAATTTGTAACATAAATAATTGAAGACATCAAACAAATTGATCAAAATAACTCAAGTAAATACAAAATCTTTTGACTGTGTGCATGTGTTTCTCATTCTGCTGTTTCCATTTGTTTCATTGCCATGTTTCCTTGATGAATATGGGCCTTGTGAAGCTCATGTGCTTTAATACAAAGACACCAACGGTAGAGAAGCCTGTTCAGTATTGCCTACCTAACCTTGTATTCAAATGCATATCAGTGCATTGTCCCCTGTGCTGGGCTCCTTAATACATTTCTAATGGAACAAGTTTTACTTGACAAGTGTGGCAGACAACACGCCCCGTACTTTCATTAAAATGACAAGAGAAGCTTTCATTCCTGTCCCTTGCTCTTCAGTCAAGGGTTTCTGATTCTGATCTGTTGCCGTGAAATTTCCCTGCACGGTGAGCCCACTTTCTTGTTGCTATGTGCAGACAACGATGTGGTCCAATTCACTCAAACTTTGCCTTTCTCCATCACACTATACATTCATCCTACCTTCAGTGCCAATTCAATTAAGACTCAATTACAGACTCCTAAACAAAGCTGCCGCCACCGCGCTCATCCTCCTTGCTTCATCATACCCTCTGCTTTTCTCTTTCCCACTCACCGATCACTGGTGTCGAAACTTTTTGTTTTGTACGTCACTAACTTGCAAACATTCAAGTTGCCATGAATAAAAATCAACATGTCACACACTCTGGGGGAAGATAGCGTTACTTGTTTGCTCCAAGAGCCACAGCCAACCGGAAACTGGAAAAGACACACAAACACACACTGCGAACAGACTAGCGTTTATGCATTCCCAAATGACGGCGACCAATTTAATTTCATGCTCTAAACATCTGCATCCGTGTCAGACAAAGGAGCGAGGCAGAGACCTCATTGATCCGACGGGTCTGGGACCAGCTGCCAACAGGGCATGGCGCTGATGAATATTAATTAGAGGCATTTTAATATGCATGGCATTTTTCAGAGCTGCCACGACGTGACAGGGTGGCTCCGGTTTTTAGGTCAGGATGCCACCAAACTCCAGCCAGTCCTGTCTCGATACAGCCCACTAAACTTTGATTTAGTGTGCAAGGGAGCCAGTGTGATTCAATCTGTGTACTTGGGTTGTGTGTTTGTGCCCATTTGTGTCTCCTGAGATGTAGTCTGATTGAGGATTAGCGAGGGGAGCGTGTGGAGGTGGCATGGTGCTCAGTGAGAAAGCAAGTGAGATGTGGGCAGGAAGAGGTGACAAATTCTAATGTAGCCAAATCTGCCTGAAATCCCCCTCGAGGGCCACAGCTCTTTCTGCAACACCTGTCCATACACCCAAGTAGACATGTCACACAAGAATCCAATATAACACCCCCGCGTTACAGAGGCGCAACAAAAAGAATGGTATACATGGTCAGTGACTTTAAATACACACAAATGGCAGAAATCCACTCATAAGGAATGTGAGACGCGGTCAAAAAAAAAGCAACACCAACACAAGCTAAAACCCACTCCCACACACAGCGACACCCATCGAGACTCCTGCGGCGTCTAACCATGCACTCCCCAGCCCACAACTAATCAAGTCAGGCAGTGACTTAGTGAAATTGCATTAGCTACACTTTCCTGGGTTTGATGAGAAACAGTCTGATCCTGTGATGAATTTCAGCCCTCCCCAGTTTTAGACGAGGAACGGATGAACTTGTGATTCCTCCTTTAACAGTCTTCCATGTCCCCCGAGTCCACGAGCGTGTCTGTGTACATTAAAAAGTCTGAATAAGGGGCGAGATGAGTAAAGCCACAATGCCAGGCAGAGGACAGGTTGTGATCCTCATACTGTGAGTGCTTTTAATGCAAAATTAGGTGGAAAAAAGCTGTCAGATAAGTATAGAATGTGAGTTTATCTTTGTTATTACATCTAGTAAAATTATGCCTTGCAAAGGTTGCTACAGTAACTATTTACATATAGTTTTACATCCAAAAACTTCAATACATTGTTTTTGATTGGAAAGCAAAGTTAATCTCAGGGTAGAAAAATTACACGGTTTTCCAATTTTTGTACAAATAATCTAAAAAGTGTCCTTGCTGTAATTCCAGTTAGCAAACTTTAGGGATGTGTATCTACCAGCTTTGTACATCTAGAGACTAAAACCTTTCCCCACTTGACTTTACATGAAACCTCAAATGCTCAGATTGGATAGAGAGGCTCTGTAACCATGAATTTTAAGGTCCTGCCACAGATTCAGTTGTATTTAGACCTGGACTTTGACTAGGACTGGGCTTCCACAGCCTGATGCAGCCACCACCGTGGATGGAAAATATGTTCAGGATGATGTGCAGTGTAGTATACCTGTGAAAAACACTGTTTTGCAAGTTGTCCAAACACAGTTATGATGTGACAAAATGCAAAATAGCTCAGGTAGTATGAATAGTTTTTCGAGGCATAATGCATTTTTATCAAACATCTACAACAGTTTTGAGTGTGAAATGTTTACATGACCTCACCGTATCCTCAAAAATGTTCAGCAAATACTCCCTCCAGTTGGCATATTCTAATCCCACCAACACTGTTTCACTTTGAACAGATACAATACAGGAAATTATTAATATTTACTCTTCATGCTGTTGTCATACCAGCAGTGACAGATGTGAATTCATAAAAATCAGAACCCCTGAGATGCATTGTGTGCAACAGTGACACTTTCAATAATTAATATAACTCAATTTACACCTGAATTTATTTATACTATAACTTATTTATGCATTGTATTCTCAGCTGTGGGGTGGATTTGATCTCGAGGTTGGTGGAGCAAATACCTTTCCATCAAATTAATTTTAATAATAGAAGACTCTCATTATGCCCCAATCAGACATGTAGAAGGTTTGAGTGGAAGAGGATGCCTGAAATTGACCAGAGATTCATGAATTATTGACACAGGATCCTATCTTATTAATTGAGCAGGTCTCAGTTCTGTGAATAAGCAGCCGCCTGAAAGTGAGCATGCACATTTAAATGCAGCTGATTTGTACGGAGAGAATGTGGCCTGAATTGATCACACCCAAACTCATTTTCATAGCATAAAAGCTACAGATAAATGAGACTGTTCAGGGTGAAAATTGAATTATCCTATATATATATATATATATATATATATATATATATTCCCAACTATTTGGACAATTTTGATTTAAATGTGAGGAACTTGCAAACACCAGATTGGGGGAGAGGTGGACAAGAACTGCCTCGTATTTGCTTCTGCAAACACTAAAATTTGATAAACAAACTATAAAAGTACTAGTTCTGCAGAAACCAGCTGATCAAATGTTACCTTATGCATTTGGGTGCTTGTAGAAATAAATGATTTCCACTTCTCTATGTTCAATTTGTATTTTAAAGAAGTTGTAAAATTTTTTGCAGCAGCAGGGATAAGGTTGATTAACAACCTTACAACTTGAATGCAAAAGTCAATTTGGTTTACAGTCATATCAGGCGCAAAAACACATTCAGTAAGACGCAGGTTGACATATGGAATCACACAACAAAGTTCAATGTCACTTGTTGTTCAAGGCTCATATATATAGAGGATATCTATTAATTAAGATCAAGAATTGTAGCAAAAAAGGAAGAACTGTCTACATTTCTTCAGGTTGGGTGTTTGAAGACACTGTCTACACTCTGCAGGGCAGACAAAGGGAAAGAGGGATCAAAAACAATGCTTTGAGTCTTTGAAATGACCCTCACATATGGCTTTAAAATCATGTTGCTTTTATGTTTGAAATAAAAACTGTGCAGAGTGATGGAGGTTATAAATATTTCATAGTATTCCATTCCTCAAAAGCAACAGCAGTTTCTTGAAATTAGAGCTTTCAGCAGAGATAATCTTCAAATACAAATAATTGTGGTTCAAAACTTTGAAAGAGTCTATTTGTATGTTCTGTTAATTATGTGCCTTACGTACATCACGGCTGTTAACAGATTTCTTTAAATTAATCCAGGAATATATATCAGGATAACTCAAAAGCAGCCTTTGTTAGCAAAAGTTAGTTTTAACTTTACAGGAAAGACAGAATGGCTTAAATAAAATAAAAAAACGAATAAACACATTCTATTAGACGTGTTAAAAGTGGTCACCACATGTCTGAACATAAAAGGGGTAATAAACGTAATACTTACAATGTATGTGGTGCTTTTATCTAAATTGCTTTTGGCGAGTAAATTTAATTCCTCCAATGGAGCCCACTGTCCCCCAACTGGCCATGGAGATCCTAACACAATTCAACACTCTTTTGTTCTTGAAATAACAGTGAAGTAAGCAGAAAGACAAGTTGTAGGTGAATGTCTTTGAAGATATGGGAGAAACAACCACCCGGAAAACTAAGTGCCATCACATCTTTGATTAGACCCAGCAGGGAATCAGGCAGCTTCAGTGCACTCCTCTACATTACTGGAAGGACCTGTTGCATGCTGGGTATGCCAGAGGTGTGCCTGTGTATTTAACAGCTCAGCTGTTGCAGTGTAGATGTCAAAGTCTGCACAGCCGCAAATTCCAAATGCCCTTCTTCCAGCAGTCTTCCCCTCCTCTATCCATTTTTCATTTGTTCTTCTCCAATCAGCTAGTATGAGATTAAAAGTAAACACAGGGGTGACAGGCAAAGCCAGCAATTATGACAGGTCCAATGCTGATTAAAATTAGCCACAGGCTTTGAAAATAAACCAGGTTTCTTCTTACTGATTAAATGTCTGCACGGAGTAAGCTATTATAACCCACTCCTTTTCTCCCTGTGTTGTCCTTTGCAACTCTTTGTCTGTTTTGGATTGAGATTACATTTCCCACTGTGTGTAACTGAACAAATCACAGATTTTGCCCTTGTCAATGATTTCACCCAAAGGGGTTTGAAGTGTGGTTAACACTAGGATTACCAGGATTTTGAGAAATTCCTATCTCTACCAAGAGGGGCCAGATTGGGTATCTTCCTAGAGCTACCGAGAGAGGGCCAAACTGGGTTATTAGCATCCAAATGTGGCCAAACTGACGACTCTGAATGGTCTAATTAGCATCCCTGTAGATGAGCAGGGGGGAGGAGAGCCAAACTCACTACATCAACTTTCACGCTGATTGTCCTTGGAACAGGATAGAAATTTTGAAAATAACTACTTCTGGTGGTTCCCAGATCTGGGAGACTTTGTACATGCAAATTTGCATGCTGCCTTTTGTGCTGTGGAGTATAAATATCTGGACATTCACTCAGCTTTTTAGTTTGCAAGAATCAAGATGGCGAAGAGGACACAGAAGCTGATGAATGCTGAAGAGGCTTTGGAATTACTTATGCAGAATTCCAAGCCTTGGGATTCAGAAGGAGAAGATATAGATGAAGAAGTCATAGACAAAGAAGACCTAGACGCTCAACCGGATTCGGACTCTGAGCTCTCTTCAGGTTAGTTTTCTCAACCTGCTTATTTTATTTTCCTGACTATTTTGTTATTTAGAAAGAAACAAAAAGTTGATTTGAAATTGTTTTTCTTGCAGATGAGGAGACTCTCCCGCTACCAAAAAAGAGAGCTCGTTCGGGGAGTGAGCCGACAGAGACCACGAAGGATGGTACAGTGTGGCGGCAGGAACAAGTGGGGACACATCTCCATTTCACTCCAATTGAGCCGTACGCCAAAGATGGAGAGCCAAGCGCTAAGGCCAGTCGAAGCATCGGGAGTCGCCTTCAGAGCTTCCTCTGTTTTATTACTCTGGAGATGCTTCGTACCATTCAACAGTGGACCACCCAACATGCAAGTCAGGAGCAGCAGGATTGGTTCATGGATCTCTCGGAACTAATGGCATTTATTTCAGTCATTATCTTGCGGGGGGTGACCAAGGTTCCATCACTATGTGACAGCTGGTCAGCAAACCTGGGAAACCCAATGATCATTTCAACTATGGCCCGAAACCGCTTCCAAAACATCATGCGACACCTACGCTTTGATGACATGTTTACACGCCGTGAGCGAGCGGAGACCAACAGATTCGCTGCAATCTCTGATCTTTGGGAATCGTTTGCCGCTAACTGCATCTCATCCTACAGCCCTGGTCGACACATCACTGTTGATGAACAGCTTTTCCCCACTAAAACCCGCTGCTGTTTCCTTCAATACATAGCAACAAAACCGGACAAGTTTGGCATCAAGTTTTGGGTGGCTTGCGACTTGAAATCAAAGTACATCTGCAATGTCTTCCCATATCTTGGCAAGGACCCCAGTCGTCCCAGCGGGGAGAGACTGTCCGATACTGTAGTGATGAGGCTGATGGAACCGTTCATGGACAAGGGCAGAACTGTAACCACGGACAATTTCTTCACATCACTGTCACTTGCGCAACGACTGCGTAGCCGGAAAACCACCATCCTCGGCACAGTCAACAAGTGTCGCAGGGAAATTCCACAATCCACTAAACGTAAGGATCGCACTGAATTCACCACTCAGGTGTTTTCAACCTCTGATGCCACGCTGACTGTGTATGTGCCCAAAAGGAAGAAGGTTGTTTACATTCTCAGCAGCATGCACAGCGTGGTTGAGACTGAGGATACCACCAGAAGAAAGCCAAACACCATCAAACAATATAACAAAGCAAAGTGCGGTGTGGATGTGATGGACAAAATGGTGCGGGAGTACAGCGTGCGTGCAGGAACACAGAGGTGGCCAGTTGCCGTGTTCTACAACATGATTGACATGGCAGCACTGAATGCGCATGTGCTGTATCAGGCATGCACTGGGGTGCAGGAGAGACGGGTGGACTTCCTGGTGGAGCTCGCAAAAGAGTTGGCTAACTCTCATGTGAGTGAGAAGAAGGCGTGCAAGGAGCAACTGCTTTGCCAACAACCTGCCACACCCAGCCCAGGCAAAAGGGCGAAGTGCCAAATCAACCGTCGATGCATTAAAAATAGTACAAATAGGAGATGCGTTGACTGCTTCAAATACGCATGTGGCAAATGCAGCAAGCCCATGAACTGGCAGTGCCAGATGTGTGCCGACAGTGCAGACAGTGCACAGAATGAGGGCTGAAATGCCACTGTGCCTATTGCAAATAATTGCGGAATTGTTTTATTTCTTGTATTTTTTTTATTGTTATTAATGACAAAAATAAAAAGCATTCAAACAAATAACAGTTGTTCTTTTGTATATTTTTTTTGTATATCTTCTGTATCCTCTTCTCCATCCTGCTTCTTGCAAACTAAAAAGCCTCTTGACCTCTTGACTTAGACACAAATACATCTGGTACCTGTCTGTAAAATTTCTAATTCTCCATTTAAAATATTAAAAATAATTCATTGTGCTTTTTTGCTAAAATAAAACTAAGCTAAATATAACATATATATAATCTTTATATTATATAAGCAGGGAAATTACTTCGCTTTTGCAGCATAGAGACTATCTACAACTTGAAGTTGTAGATAAAATAAAATAAAGAAATAACATGAAATTTAAATTGATTAGCACTAGGAGAGGGCCAGGTTTTCGATTTCTCCCCAGACTGGCTGAAACAGGGCCACAAGACCCTGTCCAAACTGACGACTCTGATGGCTCAAATTAGCCTCCATTCATCCATTCTTCTATTCTTCTATTGTTCTATTGTACATGTGGTCGTTGACCGTCAGGCCAGAAGGTAGGGATGTGAATAGTCCATGTTGGGGGTGGGTATCTATGATACCTACGACTAGTCAGTTTAGTTTTGAAGCATACATGAAGTGTTTTTGGAGAGATGTGACTTTTTGCAGCTGATCCATGATGTTGTGCTGCATTATCCAGGTCATTTTGCCAAATGTACATAGAGTTTGCAAAACATACAATCTGTTTCAAAAAGTATGCAAAGGTTTTTCTAAAAGAAATTAGTAATGTTTCTCTTTGAAATAAAGCTAAGAGGGTATAAAATGACAGTTTAGAAATAAACTAACCAAATTAATTGTGTTGATCCACCTCAAAAAAATCATGCAAAAAGTGTAAGCAAAAGAAATCTGGGAGACTTTGCACATGCAAATTTGCATGCAGCCTTTTGTGCTGTGGAGGATAAATAGGTGACTGCTTCACCTATTTAGTTCACAAGAACTAATGGCATTTATTTCAGTCATAATCTTGCGGGGGGTGACTAAGGTTCCATCACTATGTGACAGCTGGTCAGCAAACCTGGCAAACATGATTGACATGGCAGCACTGAATGCACATGTGCTTTATCAGGCATGCATTGGGGTGCAGGAGAGACGGGTGGACTTCTATTTTACTGTCAGTCCTGCACTTTATATTTTATATTTAGATTTATATTCATATTTTATACTGTATTTTATTTTACTCACAACATTGGAACCTCAAACATTGTCCTGAGCCTGAAGTGTTCAATGACCCTTCTTTTGGAATGCAGAGTTCAGCTTTGCCCCCCTCTTGTGGTGCGTCAGTAATGGCCTTATTTACATAACAAAGGCGCCTCTTCACACCCTCTCTCGGAGGGCCAAACTGGCCCCTCTCTGGTACCTGGACGAAGATTCCCATTTTGGGAATCTTTGGTAGTCCTAGTGTGGTTAAGTCTGTACATGTAATGGAGCTTTGATTAATAATTATTTCTAAAAAGAACAAAATTGATCAAAGTCATAAGGTATTTTTATTATTATTATTACTTAGATCCAACCCTCCAATTCAGATTTTGACAAATGTTGACTTTTTCCCCCAGTCCACATTTGGGGAACATAA
This sequence comes from Xiphophorus couchianus, assembly GCF_001444195.1. Taxonomy (NCBI): domain Eukaryota; kingdom Metazoa; phylum Chordata; class Actinopteri; order Cyprinodontiformes; family Poeciliidae; genus Xiphophorus; species Xiphophorus couchianus. The sequence goes on along the minus strand of NC_040244.1, from coordinate 4,668,497 downwards.
GATAGAAGACATAAGATAGAAAATGTGACACATATTCTTCGATAGATGGCTGACGTTTGTTTGCAACAAAGATTAAGGTAATACCACTTTATCCTATCGACATGTAGCAATGTGAGTTCCTCCAGTTAGTCCTAGATGATTTCAACACCATACAAATCTAATAAAAGAGAAATTTTAATATACTTGATCAGTTAAATAGTCCAAACTTTCTATAATTAGCACACTTCTGCATGTTTTTTAGTTTCTACAAACCACATAGCAATGAGTTTCTGATTCATCTACTGAAATACTCAGATGAAATGAATACTAAATTGATTCATGTAATGATTTTGGTATCTGTGTGTGTCCCTACCTCATGCTGTGCCAAACCGGCACTTTTCTACTTTGCTTGTTTGTGTGCTTTCACCATTTAAGGAAGCAGATGAATGAATGATTATGTCAGTGCAATTTCAACCAAAGTTGAGACGCAAACTGCAGACACTTCAGCTGAATAAGAAATCTTCAACAAGTTTTCAATACAAAGCTCCACATCTGCTGCTGCTCCATCTGGACAGTCTGCCTATACTTGAGATGAGTGATGGCGTGTGTGCGTGTGTGTGTGTGTGTATGATGCCTCTGACTCTACTAACAAGATAACAAGATCCCTTTCTAGTAGGTGCTGAACTTTAAGTTACCACTACTGACATGTTTTAAACCTTCATTGGTAACTCTTGCTACTCTGATATTTTTCTAAGATTTAGAAAGTTTTTGACCTTATCTAAAGTCAGAACCATCTGTCATTACAGTATCGGCTTTGCAATATTTGACCATCAACATCAAACAACAATCCAGAGTTTGTATAATTATGATTTATTGAACTATTTCAATATCACAAATATTTCTTGTGCTTAAACCAAAACATTTCATAATGGTTGTAGTATATTAACTATTGTGTCTAACCTTGGATGACCTAAATGTTATTCAAGGTCCTTTTTGTTCAGAATTACAGCACTTTATCCATCTTTGGGAACTTTTCTTTTGTTTTTTTAAAGGACAACCATGTGAATGGTGTGAATGTTCAACCATTCACACCATTGCTCCTGTTTAGGATCTTACTCTAGTAGATGTCACAGCTGTTAGATGTAAAGTGAAAGAATCATGACCTAAAACAACTTATGGTTTTACGTGTCTCAAAATTTTTTTAAAAAAATTAGCAAAAGCTATCAAACAAAAAGGGGTGCCACATGGCTCATCGATAGAGCAGGCACACCATGGGGAGAGGCTAGAGCCCTTGATTCCCAGCTCCAGGCCATTTACTGCATCTCTTCCTCTTCTGTCTCTGTCCTTCTCTTGTTCAGCTACTGTTGAATAAAGGCCACTAGTGCCATACAACCTTAACAAAATGGAAACAAAACTGCTGTAACAGCCATCTTAATGATACTGATACCAATACCAAACCCCTCAGGTTTATGAAATTGTGGCTTCCAAAGCACAAGCCAAAGAGCAAATTTAATTTGGGGGATTTTGAGGTGCTGGAAAACAAAAAACTAATTTCTAATTTTTAGGTTACAGACCAAACAATTCCATCAGTTTAATCAATGCCTCCAGTTCAGTAAATATCTGGGGGCTGGTTATTTAAATCTCTAAAATAATTTCCATCCTCTTGCTTTATCTCACTAAAAAAATACAGCATGTTTGATGAGTTATTCTACAATCAGAAACCAACACTGTTGTTAAAAGTTAATTTTCCATACTTTTCCCAAGCGCCGCTCGAATTTCAGCAACAAAACAACTATAATTGAATAACTGCGCCCACAGCACATGATGATTTAACAATGTGTGCATTTGTGTGCACGCATCTCTGATATTGTTTTAAGCATTATCTTATTACATCTATTTACAGCCAAATTGAACATGATGAGCCAGAACAAACAGAATAACTGCTGCTAGATAAGACATGCTGTATTGTGTGTGTGTGTCTTTTTTCACAACACAAAGATCTGCAGTTACTATTCTGAGTAATGGAGAGCCAGGAAAAATATGTACTTTGCATCTTACATATTCACCTAGTTATGCTTCAGTTGAAGTCAGAAAATACAAAACAAAAAGGCATTAAAGACTGAATAGACATCATGTTTCTTCAGATGTTCTGGTAGCATATTGACTAATTTCATGCATGCATGTGAAAAACCTTTGATCAGAAACCCCACAACAACTACTGATGTGTCATCTTAATTGCTAATGATCCACAAGAAATGAATGGTACTGTCAAATGAAAAAAAATCTCATACTGAAATTTGATATGATTCTGCCAAGACAGAAAAAAGGATTTTGTGGTCTTTCCTTTTGAAGAGGTCAATTACAACCACAAAAATATACTTAACTGTTTATTTCTTGCAAACTCCAGTTTTAGTTTAAAATATAAAATTACCAAAGCTTAATCATTTCTGTCTATTAAATCATTAACGCGCAACAATGAATGCTTTCCGCAAGCTTAGGAAAAATGTTTGTTCATCCTAGTATCCTACAATAATGTTGCAATCTCATCTTTTCTAAGTCAGCAGCCAAACACCCATCGCTACTTATATTTATTATACACAGCGGAAATTATACAAGAGGAGAAAATAATGAGAGCCAAGGGGAGCATCAATAGTAGCAAAGCAGACTTCCTTGACATTCTAGCATCATAATCCTGTAATAACCATTGACTTTTCCTGCCGACAATTTTCAGTTCTATCTAATGCATTTATGAATATAATGAATTATAATCGCAAGGTCAATGGAAGTCAAGTATTGATCCCTCCAAAAGATGAGGGATCAATGATTATCCTTGAAATCTGCTTACAAGTATGAAAAAAAAAAGTTACAGGAAAAGACATAGCTGACAAGACAGCCTATTGAATCCGGATCAAGAATTAATGAAAGGTAATTGAAGTGCATCCATAAAATAACAGCGTAATCTTTAAAGGTGTCATGTTTATTCACTTCAGAATGAGTGACACAAGTATCTGCTGAGACAATGAAAGGGCCAAGCTCGCATTACTTTCCCTACCGAGCAATCCCAGTCCCCAACGGTGTAGCATCACACATCACTTGGAAGAAACATCGTGTCTGGTACTACACCTTCCAAACGCGAACATGCACACCTATGCGAGCACATGCCTTTTAACATCTGCCGGCCTCACCTGTAATATCCTGCTCACTATCACCTCCACCCCTGTATCTCCCACTAGACACTTTTCCATTTGCACCTCATCTCCCACTGTCCTCAATTGGGCTGTACAAATCAGCTTGACAACGAACGCCACTTCTGGTCTCATCTCTCTTCTCCCCCTCCCTTTCTCAATGCTCAGTGTTCTGTCATGGGGATATGGGGCTATTATACATAAACAAGAAGTCCCTAATACAGGACAGGCTTTTTTTCTGCAACAAGACCTACTATTAGGTATTAAAGGATGACTAGAAAGAGAGCTGTTTGTAACTAGATTGCTTGCTCAGGGAGACCCAGCCAGACTGTTCTCTTTGCCAGACTCGCTGGGAACAAGTCAATTTGAATATCAAAAGGGAAAACAGGGAATGTGTGAAATAGATTTTGAACCAAACTGATTATGAATACGTCTTGGAAGTGAAGAGGGAATGAAAGCTGGGAGCATTGGGAATACGACTTTTGTGCACACGCTTGCTGGAAAAATTTGTAAGTCCAATATGTGCATGTTTGTTTATGTGCAAACGTGCAATGACAGGCGGACTGCGGGCTGCTATCAAAAGGGGAGGGGTTGTCACTTCAAACGTGCCCTGGGGCAAGGCAATATTGTACAAAACACAATGAAGGTTCAGGATACAAAGAGGAATAAAATATAAAAAAGGCAATAAATGCATTACAGGGCACTGTAAGACTGCAGCAGTTATTAGGATACATTCACACTTCACCTCCCAGATGACCGCTGAGGCCTACACACAGCAGAAAGGCAATGAAAAAGGAGAGACCAAACATCTAAAAGTATGGAGGCAGCAGGGACATGCAGAGGAAGATAGGGGAATGGTAACACGTCTATAGATGGGAAAATGTGTTATTTTCATCATTTATTCATGGAGATTGTGATTGAATCTGGATCTGCACTCTGCAAAGGACACGCATGCACATCCAACACAGTATATACACATTCATTTACACACAGACAGCCATGGGAGCGGGTGTATGCAACGCCAACACACACACACACGCCAACTCTCCGGCTTGCAGCTTCAATACATACATTCAGATCACAAATTCCAGATGTGGCCACATATGGAGCTGTAATGAAGTCCTCAGATGAAGCACTGGACTAATTGAAGCATACACAATGAGGAGTGCAATTAAGTCTCCTTGTGCGTTTGTATGTGTATTTGGAGCATGTGAATGAGGGCTTGTGCAGCTTTATGTGTGTGTAAAAATGATAGATGGGAGGCCCCTACAACACCCAGGAGAAATGAATTACATACATTACAGATTAATTTCAAAGCCATTGGAGTTGTGAGAATGCAAAAACATAACATGACTATATTAATACAACTGCTTTGTTTCTTAGTTACAGAAACTGTGGCAACTTCTGCAAGGGGAAAGGCAATCATTGGTGAACAATTTTAGCAGCAACCACACTCTGAGATGCATCTTTTCTACTTCACTTTTTGACATTGTGCAGTCATTGAAACTGTTTGACATACAAAGCAATTAGTTTTTCTATATGAAATAATATTATCTCAGAAAGAAAAGTTAATTGCTTTACTATTGTTGAATATTTCAATAACAATATACAGTAGTTTACAATGAGCCCTCATTTCTCGAGCTGTTTTCTTTCTTTACCTTCATCTTTGTCGACTTCAGAATGTCCACCACTGAAAATATATAGCCTAGTGTTGCCATTGAAGGCAGTAAAAATCACTCCTACAGGCAAAACATAATTCAGCATGCACAACTTGTAAGGCTAATGCTTGAAATATAATATTCAACTAAATTTTGCCTTTGAGCAGTTTTTTGCAATTGCAATATAGCAAACTCCTGACATCACAAACCCCTGATATTGCAAGAAGATTACAATTTAGTTTTATAATCCACACTGAGATAAAACCATAGATGTATAGAAGTAACTATGTGGTAAAAGGAGTTCATGCCTATAGAGAACAGCTACAGGCGCAGTTTACTACTTTAGTATATTAAAGCTGTCATTTGTAGAGGGTTTCCCAAGTAGTTATGAACCATTGCTTCAACAAAAAAGTTTGTTTTTTTTATTTCAGCTTGAAATTTGGTCTATGAAAATAAGGTCATTTTCAAACCGTTGTCACTGCTTTTACAGTCTAGCAGTGGCATGACAAGATCTTATGGCTTTAACAGTTCTCATCAGACAGTCTGTCTTGTTAAGCTTACGTTTCAGTTGAGTTGAGTTTATATAAACCCTGGATTTGAGCGAGTGCTTTTAACTCACAAATCTAGGTTTGAGGCACACGCACACACACATCACATCTTTGAAATGTACATTTCACTTTGCAATTATTCACTTTTGTTGGTCTGTAGCATAAACCCCCAAAATATATTAAAGTTTGGATTTGTAACCTAAATGTAAACAAGTTTAAAGTGTGTGAATAAATCTGCTGGTGGCATGCTGTTCTATTGAAGAGTTTCACATTTTTGCCCAACATAAAAGTAAGTGGTGCTCAATCTAAATAATTTTGCGGTCTACTATGTTAGTCACTGTTTTTATGCATTTAATATTAGGGCATAAGTGGATGTAGGTGGAGAAAAAGTACAGGAGCAGTGGCAAAAAGCCTTCAAGGCTAAGTTTCTTGGTGTTGGAGTTAATAACTGCAGTGAGGTGAAGTAGACCACTGGAGGAAAAAGAAACGACTTTAGGAAACACCAGGCAGGAGACACACATGACTAATCTTTAAGTGTAGAGTAATCCCAAAGCCGAAAGTATTCATCAACTCAATCTCTATTTTCTAACTCTTTTCCTCTCCCTCCCTGCCCACTAAGTTTAATTTAAAAGGAGGAAAAAGTCCCTTTCCACAAAGTCTCAATACATATTTTTTTAATTTCTTCCCTCTGAAGTCTCTTAATGGCTTCTTCACTGGACCCTGATGAAAACAATGACTTTTAACCTTCCTCCTGCTCCCTCCCTCCCCCATTCATCTCTCCACTCCCTCCATCACAGTCGACTTATTTCACTTTCTAAATGATTTCTTACTCTTTCAATCTCTTCTCAGCCATTCAGGCCGAGGCTCGGGCTCACAGACGGTGCTACACATTGTGACAGGTGAAATGAAAGCCAAGAGGAATCTCATCTTCTTATAAGCGCTCCGAGGCATTCAGTCAGTCAAAAAAAATTTAGTTTTCTACCTTCTTTCTTAGGCGCTGACAGATGGAAGGAGAAAAAATGAGGCTTTATGTGGAAACTATTTAGAGTTTTCTTTTATCCACAGTTCATCAATGCTGCTCTTCTAGTTTATATTTACATCCTTGCCACTTTTCCTGTTACAGAAGGAAATAAAGGAAGGATTGCAATGTTTACCGTGACTGTATGTGCGATTAGCTAATAATGCAGCTTACACTTTGGTGAAAAGGTATTTGTTCCTTTAGAACTTTGTTCTGGTTTCCTTTGTTGTCACACTTTAGAACATCAAACAAAGCATAATGGTGAACATAGATAGCATGACTGAACACAATACAGAAGTTTACAATAATTGAATTCATTAAAGCAAAAAAAACCTATTCATACCAATCAGAGTCTATATGTTATATAGTTTGGGGGAAAAAATTATGAACCAATGAGACAAAAACATTTTCAAAGGGGTCAGTCCACAAAAATCCTGCCTAAAACTAAAATAGTATATCAATGATCAAACAAAAGTGGTGGTAGTATGATGGTCTGGGGTTGCTTTGCTACTTCGAGACCTGGACAACTTACCATATTTGACAAAACTATAAATTTTGATGCTCACAAAATAAAAAATCTTAAAACAAGAATCTCTGACAATACATTTGTGATGGTAAAATGAATGAACGTTGAAGCAAAGCACCAAGTCAACCTCTGAATGGCACACGTAAAAGTCAATACAATGATGGTTTCGGAGTGGTGTAGTTAAAGCATAGCCTTAAATCTAATTTAGTTAATCTTAAATAAGTTGTTCATGCTTGAAAAACTCTGCAATGTGAGAAAATCTGTAGTGGGCTAAATACATTTTTACGGCGCTGTATTTGTGCAGATCATTTTTTTACCCATCAACAAGGAATTGGATAAGAAAAAAAGTAAGGCAGCAGACAGCAAACATCGCCATCAGGCATCGCTGATTGAAACCTCAAGGTCACAGGCAGATGCACAGAGAGCCAGAGAAGAGAAAAAACAGAGGAGGTTCGGGCAGCAGCACCATTCAGGCTCTCCGGGGTCCAGCTGTGTAGCTCACTTACTGAGCTATTTTGTGCGTGTGAATGTGTGAGCGAGAGCTTTTTAAGGGCTTCTCCCTGTAGGCGGATTCTGCAAAGTCACCCTGTTCTCTGCATCTCGTCAATCTCTTTCTCTATCGCGGCTTGGCGCTCCACTCTCCTGTTGTCTGCCTTTCTTTTTTTTTTTTTGTTCCTAAGTGCAACTCCTCGAACTGTGACATGCCCTTTCTCTCTCTGAGCACCATTACTCCCTCCTCTTTCATACTTCCAATTCCAACTCTTCACCTCAATCAGCATCTGAGTGAATCCCTCCACCTTTACAAACTGTGACCAAACCCCACCACTTTTAACTACTCAGTTCTTCCAGTGCACTATACACAGAAATCTTACCATTTTACAATCTGAGATTCACCTCTGCTGTCCTTTTATCTTCTCTCTTATCACCAATGTTTCCACAGTCAACTTATTCCATTTAGATTACTTCCCCACATCTTTATCTTGCTGTCAAGTATTAAACTCTGCAACTTCATCGTGCACTCCTCAGTTCATCTACCAGTCCCCCTCCTCACCTTGTAATTCTCCGCTTTTGCTGTAAAGTTCTCGTCTTTGTTCTCTCAGGTAGGCACTCATGCTGATTGCATGGGACGATGACTCAAACCTGCAAATAAAACAAAGGATTCAGTAATAATTAGGAAAGTAACTTAAGGTTGAGAGAAATTGCAAAGAATTTCAGGGCTGATATTCATCAATTTGTTGACACAAATCTACTCATTTAAAAGATTAACAGTTATGCCACATTATAAAATTTAACTGGAAATAATATTTATTTGATATCAAAGATATTTTAGCTACTTAGCAGTGATCCCTAACCCTCATGAGAACAGACGTTACACTTAAATACCCACTATAATATGCAGTTGTCAAGTTGACTTCTCTTTAACTCAGAACTTTCCTAAACTATATAAAGCCTTGTTTTGTCATTGTGCATGTTGGTAATGAAAGACTCGTCAGAGTATAGTAAAGCTTTTCTCTCTCTGGGTAAATTTAAAGCAAATTTATGGATTTATGTGACATTAGAATTATACTGATATTCTTAAACTGTCCCTTGCACCTGCAATATGTTGACACTAACTTGTTTTGTTTTTATTATGCATTTCGATGCTAAGTATTATGTTGTAACAATGTGCCCTCTTAACCACCTTCTTGCTTTAAAAAAGCAAGAGTAATCTCAAAGGACCTCTTGATTTATTAAAGGTCAAAACAATATTAAAGCTTAACATCGATATATTATTTGCACAGATACTTTTGGTTTGATTAGTAATAACAATAGCTTTAACAAAACAACAAAATAATGGTATGTAAAAGGTCAATTTGAAAGTGTCAACCTAATCAGGCTTATTCCCAGCTAACCTACAACCTAAAACAGTTGCACTCTGTTGTCTACAAAAGGTCATGACGACATGACCTTAAAGATTTCTTGATTTAGGCTCAAAACATCCGAGGTATCAGTCATCATCCTTTCTGCTATGTCATTGATCAATGGATGGACACTGCTTCTCATGCACAGATAGATAACTAATATTATTCTGTGTACTATATCTAGAGTATATTGGGGCTGAAAAAGAATGATCTTTCAATTCCTGTTTTTTAAAAAAAAGAGGCAGAATCTCAATAAAGTTGACCTTGACCTTGTGCACACAGTGAGATTTTGACATTCATGCCCAGGATGACTTTAAATATTTGACCATATCGTTACATGTAAAAACCTATATGGTCTTTCAAGCCAAGAAAGGGATTCTTACTTGAACAGTGACTGTTTGGCACGCTGGGGTTTTTTCTTGGCGAAGAAGGCAGCAAACTCACTGCCGGTGCTGGCATAGGAGAGCTGAGCCGACTGCTCAGTGGAACTGCGGCTGTTCTTCACATCCAGATACTCCATCAGCAGAACCTTAAATGCAAAGAGTGTGTTCTGTTAAAGGTAAAATAAAGGCATGAAGACATTTCGTGTTTTGCTTGTGTTATGTTTGAGAGAAACAGGAACTGTCCTTCAGCTATGTGACATAAGCTCTTGTGCTTCTGACAAAAATTAAAGAAATAAAGTAATTTGGATAACCACAAAACTTCTGACAACTTTTTGCTTAAGTAAAGTCCAACAAATCAGTTTGTTTTTTTTAGCCTTTTAAGTATGTCAAGTATTTCAAGAACTTTAGCTTTTGACATATATTTCTGTATTTATATCTAGAGTCAAAAACAGGTGTGGCTTCTGATCTATTAGAGATGCAGCCTAACTGATGCTATTGGTTTAATGGAAAATCATATTTAATGACAAAAAGAAAACCTTAAGAAAAATATTAATCCCTTGACATATTATGTCTCAATCCTATTACATACCTTTAAAAAGATCTCAACCCTAAGATAGTCTGCAGACATGACAGGAACAGTCTTTTTTTCCCATTTCAGTCCCCTGATCTGTCTGCATGATCAATGCTAAAATCCATCAGCTTCTGATCATGCTTCATAAAAATCTTATCAACTTTTAACAATAGTCTGAAATAAGCACATCAAAATTCTGTCCAGATCCAAAAAAAGTTCACTTCCTCTATCATTCTATCTGTACATTCCCTCCGTTTCTTTCATTTGCTCTCATTTTTCAAAGTCTCTTTGAGCTTCAACTATCATTTCTCACATTTCTATTTTTTCCCCCCCGGTTTCTTGCTCTGTCTTCCCTCGGTTCGTATTTGCCTCTCTCTCGCCCACCCCTCATTCCTCTCACTGCGAATGCATATGTTCCAAAATAGCCTCCCATATCTAATAGCTTCATAATTTATCAGGGCCATTTAGCCTGTGTGTGTCTAATTCTGAAAGCGCAGTGTGGGTCAGCCCAGAATGGGACAGGAGTAATGGCTGAGCAGATGGAGATCCATCCCGACCATAATGATGTAATTAACGCTGTGCAGAGCATTCCCTGTCATGCATGGGAAAGCCTAGGGTTGATATCTGATCCAACACAAAGAAGCAACCATATAAAGTGAACTATGTAATGCAAGCAGTTTTCTTTCAGAGCTTCTGATAAGCTAATAAAAAAGATCTTTTAAAGGAGGGTTAAAACTATCAAGTCAACTTTAGAAACTTTTAAGAGATCTTGTTTCAATCAAATCAGTCTGGGCTCTTTGCAAGTGTTTACAAATTTAACAACATGTGTTAATCCACAATCTTTTACCAATTAATCACTCCCCAACACAGTTCCCCAATCACAACAGCCGAGCTTGACGTCATATCACACTTGTCGACCCAAAACTTGCAGCAATGTGGTGACCACTTGCCACTGGCCCTGTGCTGCAGCTAATCCCATCAGTGTATTAATTACTAATGATGAGCTGACAGAGTGAAACTCCCCCCCCCCTACTTGCTTGCAAGCTAACACCCAAGCGGACTTAATGAAATGCCATTGCTGGGCTGATGAAGGGGCTCCGACCCCTCTTAAATTGCATTAGCCCAGAGTCAGAGTGAACTTTGCAGGCAATTAACTGGACCGTTAGGACACAGAGAGTGATGGGAGGCAGATGATAAAAATGATGGAGGGAATTAGAGACAGAGAGATAATGATGGGAAAATAATTGTTTTATGGAAAAATTGTTTTAACCAAAACTTACTATAGAGATCATGTTGGTATAAATGAACCAACACCTTTGAGACTCTTTGTTATTTCTCTTTAATAATCAAATCCGGCCACAGTTATATTCTATAGAACCAAAATAAACTCTTCAATTACAAATTGATCTGGTTACAAAGTTCCAGCTACAAGTTGCCTTTAAGCCTAAAAGGAAGATATGGGCTTAACACATTTTAATATGCTGCAATTATTAAACAAAAACATGCTGTTTTGATGTTATTTGTGTTTGAAGAAAAGAACATCTATCTTGATTGCTGTCACATATTGAAGACAATCAGTATTTGTTGGAGCCCACCTTGTCTTCATTTTGCTTTCTCATCAATTGTTGGGAAACAAAAATTTTTAATGCCAGTTTAGTCCCATATTTTTCCACATTTCTTGATGATAGTATTATCTGTGTACCATGGTAAAATACACAATTGCAGAAATATTCTTCAACCCTTCTCCTGACTGATGCCTTGTACACTAAACAGAAACAATGAATGTGGAAACAGTTTCTGTGACTAATTCTAACATTCACCTTTTAAAGATTTCAAAGTTAATATTATTAAAGAAAAAGTAAAAAAAATTGGGAGGTACAGAACTTAAACTGATTGAACACAATGGTGAACCTGGATATAAATGCTATTATCTAAAGTCTAAAGCTGGGGTTGAATGAGAATGCATAAAAAGATAAGAAATTCAGAAACAAAAGATAAAGACAAGATCAGCAACGTGATTGTGGTTACCAAAACAAAGAGTTGCTTCAGTGACTACAAGAACATAATACAAACGCACAACTACACACGCATACACACACAAGTAAACAAATTCAATTGTCCACATTGATAATTAGTAATTGGTCCCAGAGCCCAGTTCCAAATGGGTGCCTGTTCTAATTTAGTTAAACCCCTGGAGCTTTGATAAGGTCTTACGCAAGCAGCACAAGCACTGAAGACCTTGAAATGAGGATTCACAAACATTACACAACTGTAATCTTTGAACTCTATTCTTCGCTTTACACCCAGAATTTAACAAGCTTTCTAAGTTTCTGTCCTGTTAGAATAGCTAATGGTGAGAATCAGTGAAAACAAAAAGCATATTGCATCTGCTTCTAATTTAGTTGTATCCTGATAAGTATCCTTGCTTCTATTAATTAGATCTGATGACTTTCATTAAAAGGTCAGAGAGAGTTGATTAATAAAACAGCAGAGGAAGAAACAAACCAGCTAAATTCACTAAAAATTAAAAGTCACGAAGCAACAAATAAAAAATAAAAAACAAGCATGTAATCATGTAGAACATGTGCAAATTTATCCCGGCAAATTAGACGGCTAAGAGCAAGGACTCAAAAGTGCATGTTTGAGTGCGTGCGTGTAGGCGTGTGTGTGTTTGTGTGAGACGGGCCACAAATAAATATAACACATCTCTGCAGGGCTTCCTTTACAATCATTTCCACCAAAACTATTCAATCAAACTCGTTGTGCAAACGAATTGCTTGGGTCGCGTCCCAAGCTCAAATCAGTCCGCTGCCTGAGTGCAAAGTTAAATTAAAATGGAGAGAAGCTTAATGGAAGTCTGCCGCTGTAAATCATTAGTCATCTATTCGTTCATCGCTAAAATGCCCTGATGCTTTCATTCATGAAGCAAGCGCGTACTCACCTTTTATTAGGCCCCAACAGCCAAAGAATTAGAGCAATTAGGAGAACATTGCTCAAAGCTTTGCAGGTGAGCACTTGACATAGGGTAAACCTAGCAGTTGGTTGGCTGAAATTGAAGGCGGATATATAATTTTGTTTTCACATATTTCCTGCTTCCATCCATCTCTGTGTTCAAGAAGTCTTAAAAGCAGCCGAGAACAATGTCTACTTTGTTCCTTTCTCAAGGCTTAACAGAAATCGTCTGTTTTCTCGCTAAATCCCTTGGCAAGCGTCTTGTCACTAAACATATTGACTGATATCCCCGGCTGCTAGCTTGAAGTTTAAAGCTGCAAGTGTCCTTGGCCGTCAAAGAGGGGCTCTGTATACATCCTGTATTGATTGTGCTCCAGAAACTTCAATAACCTTCACGAGTTGTGATGGAGCTCCAGCAGCAATTCTCTCTCAGCACCAGACTCCTGCTAAAGCAGCAGGGGTTCCCACCTCAAGCCGGCTGCAGGCAGTCGATCTTTTGAAGGCTACCTTGTTGACTGGAAGGAACGGAGAGAAAGATGTAGAAGCTGAAAACTTCTGTCCTTGGTACAACCCCAACAAGTTCTGTGGCCATGCGTGATTATTGTTTAAAACAAAGGAGACAAATTGATTTTTGTTGCACTAAGTGTTATGTACTAAGTTTATTAGTGGCAGAGTTTTTCTCAACAAATTCTCTGCAATACTGTCAAAATTATAGGTAGAGGTACAGATGTCCACATACATCCCGAACAAAGTTTGTTTTAATCACCAACTTTCTGGATGGATATTTGAACACTCTTCTCAGTATTTGTTAAGTTTCTAAAAATTGATTGACTATTCCTTACATTTTGAACTGGCTACTAACCAGGGATAAAAAAATAATAATAATCATGTGGAGGCAGGGGCCACTGAAGAAGCTTTTGGTGTGCAATTCAAGAAATAGAGAATTGGTTAGGATGACAACTAATAACCATAAAGGCAACAAAAACTGAAAACTGCTGGAACACTGGTGTTACTGTTGACAGTGAGGCAGCTTCATAGACTCAACTTTAGCAATATTTCATTGTCGGCGGTATTGACGCATTACATCAAATTATAAAAATGTAATGTTTTGAAATGGTTAAAGCAACTTTGACTTCTAGAAGTGCTTAGACTTGCCTGTTTTTGATGAGAGCAATTCTAAAAATCCAGATTTGTGGCAGCATGGCAGCTCTGTAATGTTGGTTGTGATTTGTTCTTTTTGTAGACTTTAGTTCATGATTTCTTTAAGATGTATTGCTTGCTTGGACAATTGTTCCACAAGTGGATGGATGCTTTGCAGCTGAAAGAGTTCATGCTCTTACTTATTTTTATTTTCAGGTAGTTTTATGATGTATAACCATGGCAACAAGGTACTGTTTTTTTAAATGACTCTTGATTCTTCTACAAGCATCTGACAAAGCCTGCAGTTACTTTTATTTAGTAGATGAGAGATGGTGGTGGTGGATCGGGGAGTTGCTGAGAAGAAAGAAGCCTTAGAACAGCATCATGGTATACTTCACCGCACTCCAGCAACATATAAACATGATAATGCTCTGGAGGACATAATGAACATGACATTTTGATTAAAATGTCGGTCAAGAACATGGTAGCAATGTCTGTACTTCATATCCAATTAATAGAGGCTTATTGTCTTCTTGATTCTCTCTGCCACTTCAATTTGCTTTATATTCTGTCTGTTGAGGAGGCAAAAAGTAAGAAAAAAATTCAAAGCCTCTTCCATATGTTGACACAAACATGACACAGCCTTTTGTGTTGAGTAATCTGTGTCGGCAAAGGGATTAATTTATGAAGCAGATTTAGATTAAACCACAGGCTCTCTTCTCTTCCACATGACACGTAAACAGAGGAGCATTACCAGAAATACAAGAGAAAATACAACTGAGCATCTACTGGAAATGTAGAAAGGCAATGCAATAAAACAATATTCACAGAAATCATCAAAAAGGCATCCATCTTAGCACTCATGTCAGTAAATGTTAATAAACATTTCAAGGTCTAATCTGAACTTGATATTACAAGAATCTCCTCTTTCAGAATATCGATCATCGAGATCCGTCCGTATTTTCGGATGTAGTTTCTAAAGTCCCTCTGCGTGCATAAGAAGCACCTCATTAAAAGTGAAATTTGCACTCTGGTCACATCCCAGGAGCAGACAATGGACGTGGCATGCAGGCAAATAGCCACAAATCCTTGCAGCGTCCGCAAATGGCAACCTAATTAACAAACTTCCAGGCATCAGACCAAACTGTAGACAAGGTGAAAGGGTGATGGACAGGAGCAGCCACAGACACCTTACTCTAGATAAAGATTGGGCCATCTTAATTGTGAATCCATGTTGAGGTTTGTGAACTGTGATCTTTAATAAGCCGATAGCCAATTGTCTGATAGCTTGTAACTTCTAACATAACTGTGAAGAAATGCAGATGTTTCTTTGCAAATAATTTCACTTAAGTATCGTCTTATTAGAAGTGTGAGGCCGACAGACCAGCTCAGCAAGTAAACAGTACACCTGAAAAGAAGGAAAAGGCAACAAAAAGAAGGGTATGCGTGCAGGCTTTTGCAGCAGTGTGGTGCTGCATGCTTAGAGATGTAAATTCACTGATCCCGCAGATAATCAATAAACATACTCACAAATTCATCAGAGAGTGATTTGAAAAATTGCGCACTGGCTTTAAAGTACACCTTCCTACATCAATACCACTGATTACCCTGCAGTTTTTTATGCTTTGAATCAATACTTCCACACTTAAACGACACAACCCGCAGAAGTATCTTGGGCCTTTCTGAGAAGGATTAGAACTGCTACATGAATCCTGACTTTCAAAAGCTTGTTTACCAACTCCACTCTCTAAACCTACCGAGCACACATTGATGAAAGTCGCTTCTCTGCCAAGGCCTTGTAGCTGTGTGCACCCTATGTTTCTGTCAGCTCCTGCAATCGTCTGCTAGTATGTCATGTGTAAAGGTCAACCTGGTTTCTGCACCTCTCCATGTGAAGGGGGGGGGGGAGAAAATAACACCTATCAAAGGTTTCTGTGGATGTCAAATACAAGAAATGCAATGAGAAGCAAGAGTCATGTGGGGATATAATATTTTTTTTTGTAAATGGGGGCTTGGTAGGGGTAGTCAGTAAGTAAATGGATGTAGAGAGTGTTTTCTGTGAGAATTAAAAAATAGCCCAGCACTATTTATACTTGACACCTTTGAATATGTCATTCTATGGCTAAATTGAATTGTGGTAACAGTTTTTTCATCTCTTCTGACGTCTTATTGTGTTATGCACTTTTGTTCAAATCTTTGCATTTAAAGCAAAAAAGGGAAAAAATCTATAGGGGTTTAACAAACATTTAAAGTTGTCAAAATTCCATATTTCTCTACATTTAATATATAAATGGGTGGGTGAAAGGACAAATGAATGGGCAGAAGGACAAGCAGATAAACAGATGAATGGTAGAGATAAGTAATAGTAAATGGACACAAATACATAAAGAGAAAAGTGGAAGCCTGGATGGAAGAAAACTTAAAACATAACTTAAAAATATCCAACACAACAGAAACACCCCTCCAGACAGGACCAACATGACGAAACTCAGGCTTGTGCTGGTCTTAAGGTCTGAGATATCAGCTGGATCACTATCCAATAAAACCTGACAGAGCTGGTGTGGGAGCTGTAGGAATTTAATTTCTCTCATTGCTGACATGTGGCACTTTAAAACAAAGAGCTAAATGAAGGGGCGAGGGGAATTATGGGAGTTCGGAGAAGAAAAAAAAAGGCAGATAATAAGATTAAGGAGGAAATTACAAGGACCAAGAGGGAAATGCAGAAGGTATTGAGAAATAGAAATTGTGATACAGATGCAGCAGGAATTATGCTGAGGAAGCAAAGAGCAAGAGAAATGCAGAGTGAGAAAAAAGAAAAAACAAATGGATAGATGTGGGTCCTTCTTATTGATATTATCAGTCAAAAAATAATAACACAAGTGACTGAGTAAGAAAACCTCATTTCACATAATGAGTATTCTAATCAAGCGATTTCATTATCTCACATGAGAGACCCAAGAGAGATTGGAGCCACTGGCAATTGTGTGCTGGCTGTGGTCAAATACTGAGGAATGGTTTCCTGCCATATAAAACTGTACTCATACAGCAGAGCAATTACACCGCATGCCTACGTACCACTAAAACCCTCAAAATACACACAAATACCCCGAAACACTCTTCGTTTTGTGTCTTTATGCATGCCAGCTGGAAAAAGCTCAACCTATTGGAGGCACAGTCTCATTGTGGGAGTTAGACATGAAAGGGCTTTCAATTTCACTCGGCAGAAAGCATTCCATCGTTTTATTTATTTTTGCTTTTACGTGATCGATAGAAAGAAACACTGGGCTATCAATTACCATGGCAGCAGCCAACACGTCCAAGTCCTCCACAATAGAAAAGCTCATTTTCGCCTGAATCTTACTCACCGAACGTAAATAAACTGAGGCATTTTCTACACTTTGTGCCGATATGATGTATATGTGAATGAATACATAAAATAGTATTTAACTATACTTTTTCTAATACTTTTGTTGAAAACTGCCAGATAATTGCTGCAAATGACAATTTAAAGACTGTCCGTGAAGAAGCTCCACATGAAGCACCATATTTTGAGATATTAACACACAAAAGGAACAAACACACACATACACACACCAATCAGTCTGAGAGCAACAACTGTCGCTGATTTTCCACTGAGAGTCACTGCAGGGTCATTTCAACAGCTGTTCATCTCCCTCAACCAATCAAACAGGAGCAGGGGGATCAACAACCAAGCATAAATACATGCCAATTAAAGAGCCTAAAATTAATCCAAGCAATCAAGCCTTCTTTATTTTCCTAACCACATGAAAGAATAAGTAGCTCCTCTGTAGGTTTCAAGGTTTTACAAAATAACTCATTTTTTTAATTAACCAATTCTTACCTATTTCTTGCAAAGGTAAAAAAAAAAAAACAAACATGATATGACTATTAGTCCAAGAACTAAGCCAAAAAGCAGAAGCAGTGGGTGAAAAAGTAATTATACCTCCACAGCCACCATAGAAAATCGGGGCTAAGCAGAAGCCAGGTGTTGCCAATCTAATTCCCGGCGATAAACTAATCATTAGCAGGTGTGGGCTCATATTTAAAAAATTATGTATCAACTATGTTGGAAAGCTGTTGGGTGGGATCATTCAGGTGTGTGGTGCGCCAACGTAAAGCCAAGACATTAGCAATAATATCAGGTGAGCAGCTTTATACAAAACTGTGAAAGGTTATGAAGGCAATTTAAACTTACTGGGGTTTATCATTCTACAAATCAAGTAGGAAAAACTATTAAAAAGAAACTTATTTTTGGCAAGCCATGCTGAATATTGCTCATAAAAACTTTTTTTAAAAATCCATGCCAAGAGTGCTGCAGCATTTCCCACATCGTTAAGACAAAAGACATCAAAGTGGAGAAAGAATGAAGACCCATAAGAATTTACATTTACCGGTTGCCAGTAGCTTTGCAGGCACGACTGAGAAAAAAGGAATGACAATTTTTGGCCCACATGCAAAACGCTGAGTAAAAAAGCTAAAACTGAACATCAACCTGAATGCACCATTGAAATGGTGAAGCATGGTGGTGGCAGCATCATGCTGTGGCAATGTGACAAAATATATCTTTGCACGAATATATAGGCCCAAAATTTCTCTACATTTAGGGGCCACTTTGTAACTGGTCTTTTAGCCTTTATTAAATTATACCAACACTACATAAATATGTAATGCATTGGTGTTACTATCACTTTATAGTACCTAATTTTAATTTTAGTACCTTTACCTAATTTTCAGGTTCATGACAGACAATGACTAAAATTTTATACTTAATTTATGTTGTAGCATTTAGTAGATTTTAATTCAATTTCATTTTATGTTGCTTTTAGACCAGGTGACCTCCAGTTACCTTGGCAACTGGAGGTAACAGGTATAACTTCAATACCATAGGCAACTACTGTGATGAATTATCAGTTCCATATTTAATGTTAATGCAAGTACCAATGACTTTAAACTATATTCAACCTTTGAACACTTTAATTTGAACCGGCACAAATAACTATATTTGTTACATGTTTTTCTTTTGACTGTTGCAGAAAACTAACCTGCAGCACTGCCTGGATCTTGGCAGATACATCAGCCTGCTCGTAGAGCTTGATCCTCTCCTCATGGGTCACACCCGGAGTGTGTGCAGCAATCTGCTGCATGTGGGCCAGCACCACACTGTGAGCCTGGGCAACCGCCTTGAACTTGTCAAACAAAAGCTCCAGCAGTTCCAACAGCAGCCTGCAGAGGGAGCCAGAGAGAGAAGTACAAAAGGATGAGTGGGGCAATGAGCAGAGAGGCAGGCAACGGAGGGATGGAGAGCACTTGAAGAAATACTCAAACACAAAATGACTTTATAGTAAACAACAATACATAGACCTGCTCCACAAACTGTTTTTCTCTTATGAATTTAGAAATTAAAATACAGGTTATGTAAACTGAGATGAAGTGTTTCACAGTTCAGTTTTAATGGCCAACTCTCTTGAGCAGAGACTTCAGCATTTTTCCCCCGTGTTAATAACGCAGCACCTGGATGCCCCTAGAAGGATCCAAAGGAAAAGCCACTCTCGTTAGCTCTAAATGGCTCTGCTTGAAGTAGAGAGAGCGCATCCAAAACCAAACTGACCTTCTACTACATCTGAGTGCCCTACTTAGCGCTGAAAGCTCACAGTTGCTTCATCTGCCCTAATGCTTTCATACAGACTCTGCTGTACCTCCTTTTGGCACCAGGACGGAGCTTTTGAAGTAAAGAGGGAACAGAGGTTATGTTAGATGAGACGGATGATGACGAGTAACTACTTTATTTTAAAGGGGGGTATTACAGTTGATAATGAAATAATGACACAGTCTATGCCACATTTTTTGTTGCAATTTTTTATCATTTTAATTAATTTCTTCTCTACCTGGCAGAATGGATATCAAATGTTTGGTACTAAATTTCTGTCAGCGTATTAATTCCAACAATAAAGACTGAATAAATCGGGTGTGTCTTCAATGAGAATTTAATGCAATTATATAACGCTAGATCTCCCTCAACAGCCCTTTATTGCTCCTTTTTGGTTAGTTACAAAGTAGCTGCTAGAATGTCTCATGTGATTTTAGCTCTTGTTCCCTTGCACCTTTCAGCAAAGTAATCCATTGGGAGGTGCGGGTCTTGTAAACCATACTTAGCAAAGTTATTTCTTTACACTTTCCTTGCCACTTGACTATAGCTCAGGGCGTGCTTTGTCCCTGCTTACGTCTTACACCGTGTTGCTATCTGCTGGACTGTCTCATGGACATTTTCTCATAAATTAAACCTTGGATGCCGCCTTCTGAAGTAGTTCCCCGCATTATAGAACTTTGTTGCCTTCCTTCAGGCCACCTTTTCCTGAGGAGGAGGATACTAAAATACATCAATAATGCAAAAACAAAGACCGGCATCATTATTCAGAAGTACAGCTGAGGAGAAAAAAGAAGATCCTGGGGGTTAGGAGATAACAGTGTAAACTGATCCCTGAGATGGTAAATTTATGCCCAAAGCCTTACAAAACATAGTGGAGACTGAGGAACTTATTTCTATGCCATACATGCCTTTACACAGTGCCTTGCAAAAGTATGTAATATATATGTAAAGTTTTTCCAAAGATTCTTACTTTGATTTAGGTCTGACCTTATATTAAGCCACACCAGTATGAATGTTTAGGGTTGTTGTTCTGCTAAAAGTTGAACCTTCACCCCACTCTCAATGTTTTGCTGCCTCTCACAGGTTTCCTTCCAGGACTACCCAGTAAATAGCTCCATGCTTATTTCCTTCAACTCTAGCTGCTTCCATGCTGAAGAGAATCATCAACACAGTCAGATGCTGAAACCACCATGTTTTCTCCTGGGGATTTTGTATTTCTGGTGATGTTCAGTATTAGTTTTCCACAACACATACCATTTGGCACATTGGCCAAAAAAGTTTTGATTCAACCTGACAGGAAAAAAAACCTTCTTTCACATGTGACAGCTGCATTTTTAGGCTTTCAACATGTAGTGTCGAGAAGAATGATTTTCTTCTCGACACTACATTTTTCAGTTACAACAGGTCTAGACTTGTGAAATGCACAGCTAATGGTCGTCACGTTTACTAGTCATCAAGTCTACAATACGTAATGCATATTATTGAAGTGGAAGAAGTAATATACATGGTTTTATTTCTACTTAAGAGGAAATTAATAAAAGCTGGTGACGATAAACATTTAAAATATTGCAAAACGTTCAAAGCATCAAGGAGTATGAGTATTTTTCCAAGACACAATTAATAGGAAGTATTTGCAAGAAAGCATAGATTAACTTTAAAAAAGTGAAATATTTCCTGACTACGCACATGAGAAGGAAAGACATAAATGCATAACTTATGATTTTGACCTTGAGACATTTTTTTTGATTTTTTACCATGCTTTCCACATTCGGCTCACTCACTCACTCATCTATAGACAGACAGTGAAGTATAGACAACCAAGTCTTCCTCATTATCTCCCAGTGGAGGCCATCCTAATCCATATCGTCTGTTCCTTGAGACCTCTCGTCTCATTTCCTCTCAGGATCGAAGCTGACACCAGTCGCTCATGAACAGCCGAGAGAAACAGCACAGAGTCTCTAACTAACTGGCCAGCAGCAGGAAAGTACGTGACTCATTTTGGAAGAACAACAGCGGCATAAAAATTAGATTATCATTAGACTGAGCATCAGTCAAAGATCATTAAATTACTGTAAATAGGGTTCCGACGTGCTGAGTGAATGCTTGTGAAATATTAAGTGTGCTGGGTCATGATGCCGTCAGGCAAACACGGATATTTTTCGCAGCAAGAAGATTTCCAGACTTCTCTGCTGAACAGGTGGAAAAGAAGGAAAATGACGACTAAACCATCTCCTATGCAATGTGCTTGTCCAGATTTAAAACTGGCTTTAAAATGACTTTGACTTTAATTTTGTGATCATCCATTGGATTCTCATATAATGGAAAGGGAATATTCAGGTACATTCCAGTCAGACAAAATGGGTCTTGTTGAGACGTTTATCAAGGACACACACTCACAAGTTTTTACACACATGGCAGGTTTCACTTTCACACAAAGTTTAAATCACAACAGTCTCCATCTTCTTTTCTTCATCATATACCACTCACCCTGTAAAGGGTTTCGTCTGAAATATTTCCCAAAGTAAAAATAAAGCAAACGCTCTTACAATGAAGACTTCAAAATACAAAAATACTCACACCCTTCAAACCTTTTTGATATGTTTTGTCACATTACAAGAAGAAACTTTCAGGCTTCAAACCAAAACAAAGCAGCTTGATAATACAAAGCGGCATGATTAGGATACCTTTTTTCCCACATAAATCTAAAAATTATGGGTTTTATTTCTTTTTTGTCACTTTTGGAGTTCCATTCCTAGTCATTCTTTTGTTTTGTGTTCAGCCTTTGTTTTTGAGTTGATCTTTTGTGCACCATTTCGTTTCCCCGGCTCCTGTGAACTCAGTTGGTGTCATTTCCCAGCCTAATCTCCTCTGTTTCACTAGTCTTCCTCCAAAGCTGCAGCCTGTTGAGAATCAACTACCTGTTTCTTGTTCACTAATCGCTGCCCCGTTGAGATTGGAGAGGTGGTTCAAAACTAATGTTTTAGTCGGTAGACGTGCAAAACCACATACTCCAAAAACTGTAATTGCAGTGAAACATCGGCGAAATGCATTGCACAGAAATTCAAAAATAACTTCTCATGAAACCAATTTTCCTGACTATTATGAGCTACATTGCATTGTTTTATATTTTAAAATACAGAAATTTGAGGCAGTAATATTAAACTATGAGTACTTTTGTAAGGCATTGTATTCTAGTGTTGCATGCTGGGAAATTAGTGTCTTTGTGAAAGACACTACCTATAATATTTGTGATATAAAGACAGGTGTTGGCTTCCTGAGACACTTAAGGAGAAGAACCAAAAGGAAGTTACACACTGACACACTGTTTAAGCTATGAAGAGTTTAAGTGTTGCCTGCTGATCTGCAGTGCTATAAAATATAGTGTGCAATATTCAAGACCATTGTTCCCGACAAGTGCTACATCAGGTGGAGTTTCCATAGCAACAAGCATTGACTTTAAATTGAAACGAACATAGAGAGAACTAGCAGTATATGCATCCGAATACAAACACACACAAACTCCAAAGTGCTAAGTGCTCACAGATGTACACATGAAAGCAAATTCAGAAACAATCTGCAGGGCGTCGGACCTAAAACGAGCTACACGGCGGTCTGTTACAGCGAGGTCAGATGAGATTCGACCGCCAACAGGAGAAACAAAGCAAACGGGGCTGGAGAGAACATCCCTGACAGAAAACAAGACGCTCCTCTTAAATGGTTCGGGATCAGTGGACTGAGACCTGTGCTTCTTAGGACTGCATACCATGTATGTATGGCTGCAGCGGCTAACGTGACCGCTTTTAAAATGTGGCAGTCCTATAAGGCAGGTGTACAACTGCTGGTTTGTGTGTATGGGTGTGTTTAACCATGACATGTCTTTGTTTAAAGCAGCACAGTGTTTGTTTTCATGGTCTGAGGCCGGCTGTGTCTCCAGCATTTGGTTTCGCTCTGTTTCACACCTGGTTGACTGTCTGACTATGAGAGTTGTGGGACTGAATGCAAAAAATGTTTGCGTCTGCCTTTGCAGTCTGCTGTAAATATATCTAAAAGACCCATGGCAGTCAGAATATTGATATTGATGCGATAATCAACTCTAATGTTTAACTAAGAACCTGCAGGGAGAAAGACAACCCTCGACTCCTCCAATCAATGGACAGTGTCGCCGTCTTTTATTTAATAACACTGGGTAAGGGATCCTAATGGGAATACTATGGTTTCAGAAGAATAAGCAAACAGGCAGCTTAATAAAAGTCTTATACAGATACAATACTGCTGGGAATATAAGTGGCAGCTTTATTAAGATATTTTTTCAGGGATAATACCAACGCTGTTAATAATGGATTTTTCAAATCCAACTTTGTATTCTAAAGAAGAAAATATTGATACTGTTTTAACAAACCTGCTTGTATCTTCTTTTTTTAACCTTTCATTTGTCAATTGAGCCTTCTTATTTTTAAGCATCGAGTCCTTTGACTTTTACCATACCTTGGCTGGCTCTCCTGTGCCAGGTTTTCTCCTCTCTGGTAAGCATGATCTGCTATCTGAGTGGTGGATCTCTTGACGATCTGTTTCAGCTCGGGCTCCAGTCGCTCCATTATGGCTTTAGTTGTATCGGGAAGTTTCTTCAGTTTTGCAAGGGCCTGGAGAAAATGACCAAGACTTCCGTTAAAGGAAAATTGTCTCACAAATAAGCACCACCAAAGTATATTGAAATTATACATGGTTTTCAAAATATTTCATAAAAAATATTAAAAATCATGATGTAAACTTGTATTCTGTTCCTTTTATGCATATGAACCTAAACCACTTTGCAAGCTACCTACTCAAAAATACAAAATGTTTTAGAGCTTCCATATATCAATATTTGCAATCCCACGTTTCACTGTGGGGAATCCGTGTTCAAGCTAATGTCCGTCCGTCCATCCATCCGTCCGTCCGTCCGATGTTACTTGATAAATTATGCTTTGTACGTAGTAAAATAAGATGGGTTCCCAGTAACGGTAGTAGCAAACTGCAAATGTGACTAGCTTTATCCTTGAAATTTTCTTCTACACGTTGTAAATAAAGGCCACTGCTGTCACAGAATCTAGAGAAAAACAATGTACACACACAAGTTGACTTTCAATATAGGTGAGTTCTAATGGCATTTGCTTCCACTTCATTCAGTAGTATCAAAGTAAAGCACTCTAAGTGCCAACTAGATTCCCACTAAATTAGATTCAAATTTGAGGTTGCACTATTATCAAATGAAGAGCTATAAATATCTTTGTAAATTTTCTTTGCAATTTTTACTGCAGACTTAGGACAAATCTTAATATCAACTGAATCTTAATAGAAGTCCAATCCTGATTTTATATATTTTTAAAAAGTCCATATACCTTGATGAGTATTCCCATAAACTCAGCGCTGTTTTCCTCTGGATCCACTTCAGAAAGGTCTGCTTGACTCAGATCACGAATGTCCTGCTGCAGCTCACGCACTAAAATAAAAAATTGGGTACAATGACACAAATAAATCAACAAGATCCTTTTGATGCATTTTCACCAGTATATTCTTCTCGTTTTGTTCATTTTGTAACAGACCAAACACAAATACATAATTTTCAGTATTTAAATCCTCCAGTTCCATCTTTTAAGCACACACACACACACCTGAACCTGTCCCCCAAACACCACCCCCACACGCTCAGCAGCTGAGTTAGCCACATTAGCAGCTAAATTGAGAATGGCAGTATCGAGTGATGCTCTAATTTCCATTAGATGGGGCCTCCCAATTCCCCATCAATGCATGTTAGGAGAGTTAATGTTTATAGCAAGTTAATGGACTTTGGGTGTATTTCCTCTTTTCACCCATTCCAACTGCAGCTTGTGTAATAATTATGACAATTACTATCTACAAATGAGGTGCTCTAATGCTATTAGACAAAATGGAAAGCCAGGCCTCTGATGGAAGCCAGTTGCTATGTCGTGACCGTGGTTGTTAACATGGCGGTATATAGGCACTTACCACCTGGTGGCAGCTAATTGTCAAGAGTTCAGCTGGTGTAATATGAGGGGAGCTTTTACTTTTTAGTCCACAGTGTGAGAGACGTGAACAGATATTTATCAAGCATTAGAAGCAATTTATACATTTGTGTGTTTACTCATTTTAGGGCATGACAAGGGAGTGCATACAAATGACAGGACAGCATAGGAGGTGGAGTAAAAGATGGAAAAGAAAGAGGCTTCAAGAAAAACACAGAAAGAGAAAACCGCACAACTTATATATATATATATATATATACATACATACAAAACGATATAAATGCATGGGAATGCTTAATCCTGCACAGAAACTTGCTCAGTATCCACTGAGCTAAAACCGATGAGTCGTTAACTTCGAATGCCAAGAGTGGGTGGTGGGAAAAAAGAAAAAAAATGCCTTAATATAAAAAACTCAGAAACACCCAGGGAATGCCAAGTTATTGCTGGATTAACTTTTTTCATTATCTTCTTGTTTGTGTTCCTCCTTGCTCTGCCTGGAAGAAATGTAGTGCTGACTCTACGCCCCTACCACTGAGAAAGAACTCATACATTTCTGAACACAGTTAGAGTTCTGTATTCTCAGCTTCTACCAGTTTGAGTTTAATAGATGGTGCTCCCCCGCTGTGAACGCAGAGACACTGGGTGACTAATGGTACACGTGTGGGGGGGAATGCAGACGGGTGATGATTATATTGTTAGAAAAGAGATGTATATTATGATCATAGCTGAAGATGTTATGACATGTGCTGCAAGGGGAATGTGGGTGTTTGCCTGTGTGCAAACTTTGTGCGCCTGTTTCCTGACATCCAAGAAGGGTTTTGTCCTATTCATTTTTCACAACCTTACTAATGACTTGCAAATGGAGCTAACCTAGGGAGATGTTAGGATCCTTTTGTTAAGTGGAACAAAAGAAATATTGAAAATGCATCTCCAAGCTCTAGCCTGGGTTTGGAATTCCTGTATGTCTTCATAGTTTTCCCCTGATGTGAATGGACTAAACATAGAAATATTTGATTTGTAGATTCACCTAAAATACTAAGTTGACAATTTTATCCTTCTCATTCATTATATCAGTCGACTCTAAAAAAAAAAAAAAATATATATATATATATATATATATATATAGGTATAGAATAGAATAGAAGTACTTTATTCATCCCAGCAGGGAAATTACTTCGTAGTTACAGCATAGAGACAAGACACAATAACAACTACCACTGAGTAGTAGTTGTAGATAAAATAAAAATAAAAAATAAAATATAAAATGCTATAAATTGTAAAAATATGAATGCTGTTAATATAAAAGCAACTTAAGAGCAGTCCTTGCAAAGATTAGAAAAAATGCATATAGGTATATAGGTACCACTGCTGGATCCAGGTGTGCTGAACTGTGAAGAGTCCAGAAGCTTGCGTGGAGTTGACAAGCCGCTCACTTCCAAAACAGGCATCGGAGATGTATCTTTAGTCAAGGACCTGAGAGGAGACAAAAGCAGTAACGTGAATCATCATTTATGAAATATTTTACTCTTCATTACATATTTTAATCTGGGAATGCAACTACATAAAAGACGCTGTAGACTAAGGCTATTTTTGTATTTTTACTACAATTTCTGCCAGTAACTTCTCTATTTTGTTTGCTCTCTTTAGTTGACCTTTCCATTCAAAAGTGCTCCTGTGTCTATGTTAATCTATGTCTCCTTCATGAACAAGGGTGCTAACAGACATACTGAATCCATGGATATTTTTTGTAATCTTTGTTTTTCCTTCTCATTGAAGGTACTCCTGACCTATCTCTTCTGGGTTTAACTGTGTCTCTGTCCCAGATGAAGTCACTGACACAATTGCTGTCCTCCACTTTTAACTAATTTACTTTTCTTTCCTTCAGACTGGTTTTTATCCGGTGTTAAGCTGTGTCTTTAAGGAACAGATATACTGACAAAGCTGTTACTGCCATGAACAGTAAGTCTAATCCCTTTGTTTTTCATAAAATGTACGCTTGACTCAGTCTGCGTTTAGTAATATCTCTGTCCAATGGAGTCATTCACTCCATTAACACTGCCAATAACTTTTGGAATTCTTTGTTTTTCTTTCCTGTAAAAACTAAACGGGCAGGTCAAGTGCTGGTGCGTTTTCTTTCCTTTACCATGTCGCTTTTCCGTTCTCTTGACCCCTACCAGACATAGCAGATAACCGTTCATATCACGCTTGCTTCTGCTGGCATTTACTTTCTGCTAAACAGGAAGGCTTCCTTTTCAGTCACAACATGCCTTCTATGAATGAGGAATTGCTGCAATGTGAACAGCTAGATAACATAACACTGACCTCTTTGGACTGATAACTTTGTACTAACTGGTATTATATTACCAATTGTATCATGTGATTTAGGATTGACTTTAATTTCATTTGAATACTGACTGGATCTGTTGTCCTTTACATAGTCTTTAGATGACTTTTGTTGTCAAATAGCTTTTTTGTGGGGAAAAAAAAACTCAATGGAACCTGAACTTGTGCAAATAAAAACAATCTCCAGTTAGAAGAAAACACCTTGCATCTCTGTTTGGTAAAGATGGTGCTGCTTTCCAATGAGCCATTTATCAACCCCGAGGTGGGAAGCAAATCCAGGTCCGTTAACTTAGGCGGCATAAACACCGTGTGCCTGTTAAGTGAGTGGGCTGCATGGAGGCTGGTGTGTTGTTAGAGACAACCCAATACAGAAGGGCCAGAACCTGTCACTAGCTGACCCTTATTAATAAATCATTGTGCTTCACCAACCCACAGCCACTGTAATTATAGCATCCCCACAGATACACACATGTAAAAGTGCAAACAGCACTTTAAATGAATGCTTTCCGTGGAAAACGAAAGCAACAAATGTGTGTTCAAAGCCTGCAGGTGAGCATTATTGCTAATAGGTTAGACAGCGGCATAACGAAAGTTAGAAAATGGCCATCAGGTCACAGTTAACCTCATAGTGGCAGTCAAACCTATTCTGTCATTTAGACAATCACTGCCAGAGACACAAGGAAGATGACTTCTCTTGCTGTCAGTATGAAGGAAAACACAGAAGAGGACATGTGAAATAACATATGCATGGTATGTTTCTTAAATAAACAAAGATCAACACCAACTCTGCCAGAAATTACACATTTTATAATTATGTTTAAGTAAAAAATAACTGGTGTTTGCTCCCAGCAACAAACAAACCTTATGCTTGTCATCTGATTCCTTTGTTGCTTTGCAGCACAGCACCGACATGTATAAAAGGCTTAACTGTTTGACAGTAATGTTTTTGGTTCATTCAGAAAATAATTGGAAACCTTTAGTCAGTTGCCATGACAAGGAAATTGCTTACAATGAATACACACTGAATGGCAAAACTTTTTCCCCCCCAAATTAATTCTAATCTATTTTATTTTACTCTGTAAAGCTTCACAGTCGAATAAGTTCAGTGTTTCAATGCCAATATATTCTATTATAGAGAGGTAATAAGATATAATGAAAATCCTCCATAGTGTTAAACTGCAAATCATTTCAAATTAAGAAATGATGTGTTAAGAGTGACTGAAATCCCCTTTTACCCTGGAAGTCGAGAGGCATTTTTGTCCTTGTTCTTGTGTCCGAGGCGACTGGTGGACTTGATGTAGAGGTGACGGTGCAGCTCGTCGATGAGCACTAAGTGGATGTTAAGCTTCTTGTTTTTGAGCTCCAGCCGAAGATCTCCGAGCCCTTCAACCTGAAACAAGGGGCCTTCCAGGGACTCCACGGCTGTCACCTGCAAACAAGTCAAGAGGGTGTTGTTCTTTGCTGTCCGTCATAAACTCTTTGCAAAGAACAGAATAATTACTGCGCTATGAAGTATCATAACCTCACATTAGACTTTGTTCTGAGTCCACTTTTCCACTTATTAAAAACTTCAAAATCAATTTCTCTTTCACGCCACAATAATGCAATTATGACATTTTAAAATTTTCATGGCAATGAATCTTTTTGTTACTATGTGTTAATGAAGAGCTGTGTGCATCAAAAAAAAAAAGATGATACAGCAACAAAAAGTATATCTGCAAGGTCAGGACAGGTCAGGAGGGAACTGTTAACACAGAGAGATGTAGGGAAGGGGGGGAGAATATGGTGGGCAGGGGGCATAGGTCAAGTTTGTGCTGATGCAAATGAGACTCAGACCAGCAAGTGGATGAGTTAATGTGCTTCATGATCAGCCTCCCTTAGCAAAATATAATAACTCCCTACGCAAGAAAGACTATACATGTGATCTGTGTGCATGTACAGTACACACTTCTCAGATGTGTCTCAGTCTAATTATATGTGTGTGATTGTGTGCCAGTAAATCGCAGAACGCATGCAGGGGTGCGTGTGTGTGTGTGTGTAGGAGAAAATGAGGGACGACTGGTTAACATCATTAGGGAACAGGCCTGTCAGCATAATGAGAAATCTGAACCCTCTTGTGAATTTGCAAAGAGAAGAGAAGGTTTATCACTGGCTTCTCCACTCCAAGCGGGATTTCACCTGAGCACACCTGGATTTAGCGATACAACAGGAACAAGGGCACGAAAAGAGAAGGTCGGTTTTTATAAACCAAACCCCTGGGATGTAATGCTGCCATTGCAGAGTACAAAGAGTGCTCAGTTTAAATTTTAATTGAAGAGATAAGACTGGTTAAAAAAAAAACGCATCCATACAATGTTAGTGAGACGAAGCCAATGAGAAGGCTGGGATGTTTGTACCTGGCCATTAAATGTCTGCTACAATACAAAAAGAAGAGTAAGTGCATGTAAAATTAGCAATAACTTGAAGAATTAGGAGTGAATTTCTGCAACAATTTGTTAAAACTAACCAGTTTGGGGGAAAAAGAAATTATGTAAGATTACTGGTGCCAAAGAAGTGTAAAAATTTGCGCAAAAAAGGACAGTTGATCAATTTTGAATCCATCCATCCATTTTCTAACACCCTTGTCCCTAGTGGGGTCGGGAGGGGTGCTGGTGCCTTTCTCCAGCTAACGTTGCGGGCGAGAGGCGGGGTACACCCTGGACAGGCCGCCAGTCTGTCGCAGGGCAACACAGAAACAGACAGGACAAACAACCATGCACACACTCACACCTAGGGAGAATTTAGAGAGACCAATTTACCTAACAGTCATGTTTTTGGACTGTGGGAGGAAGCCAGAGTACCTGGAGAGAACCCACCATGCACAGGGAGAACAAACTTCATGCAGAAAGACCCCGGGTCGGGAATCGAACCCAGGACTTTCTTGCTGCAAGGCAACAGTGCTAACCAAACTTTCAATCATATTGTATGGTGCTATAATTTAGCTTAGACTGGATTGTGTTCATGACTTTTAATCCATAAATGGGCTTGACTGAATTGAACTGATTTAAATTGAATTTGGACCAAATATACCAAATAAAAATGCCAACAGAGGGGGAAAAGCAGGAGCACTGCCACTAAGAAGATATTCAAATATAAAAACGAACAAAATTTTGTTTAAAGGGCTTAAGAGCACTTTCTCGATGGCAGTAAAATGGCTGCCTGCTTATAAAGTAAAGCACATTTAAAGTTCGCATAACAAAGGTAATGCATCCAACTGACTTTGAACTTTTTACAACCTCCTAAAACGCACTGTATTGACTGAGCACAGGTTGAATGGCGTTCCATTTCCTTCCACCCACACAAAAGAGGATTTTTCACAGTCTTGTGGTTGCGCCACCGTTTCTCTTTTTCTCCCTCCTCCTCAGATAACCCCCATTCTAGCAAACTAATTATTAGCAGGTTCCGGAGGAGAAAGATGTGTGGGAGTGACATTGGACGGGAAAGAGGAAAGCGACATACACACCACAGTGCCCGGTCGTTTAGTTGTCAATGCCAACCTTCACCCACCCTGCTGAGAATACTGCAAAACACATCAAATGTGCTACAGCGCACATGTACGCCCGCGTCTGCAGTGGCCTCACAGCACTTAGATGATGCTGGTTGCACCCACTGGACCATTCAAGGCTAGAAACGGTTTCTTTAAAGCAGTGAAAGGAGCAAGGGAATCAATCTTTGGTAGCAGCAGTTTGTAAACACTTGTGTTTATGGGCACATTGGAGGATTCTGAAAGGCAACCCCATCAGTACTGCCTCATGTGTCAATACGTATTACTAAAGCACATTTAAAATGATAAAAAGTTCCACTTTCTCCACACTTTACTCACCAACATGTCAGTGGCGTGAAGGTAATGCTTGCTCGCCATATAGGTCTCGAGACGCTGAGGAACCTGTTTGATGCTTTCAATTTCATCCAGCAGCTGGAGAACATGCTTGTGTTCAATGCCTTCTATCCACAGCTTCCTCAGCTCATCCCTCTTACAGTGGAGAAGCATTTTGCAAGACAGCAGGTTCTCCTTCACCTGCACAACAGAAGAAGAAAAAGAGTTAGGTAAGAATGTTCCACTGTATCTCAAGTTTAAAGCTATTTTCAGGGGATTTAGTGCTTTCATGCAAACATTAAGTGACTCGAAAAGGATTACAGCATCCACAGCCGCATTTGTTTTTAATTTAGGTAAAAAGATCTTAGGCTGAAACTGGAAAAGTCATTGTTTTGAATAACAAAAAAATGTCATTAGAATTTTAGACTAACTTCAGCTGTAAGATTAAAATAACTACAGAAGAAAGACAGATTCATCTTATAAGAACATAGTTTCTGCATCTTAGCTCAATTAAAACCAAGTTCTGCTTGGAAACAGCACTTCAACATAAGAATGGCTCAAAGGCAACAGAATGAAATAAAAATAAACTGTTCTGAATTTTGATCACAGACTCTTTAGTTGTTGCCTTGGAATTCATGAAATGCCTGAATTAACAGGAAGTTAGTAAAGAATTTGTTTTATCTCATCTGATTGACTGGGGCCTGTTTTTGGACATCTGGAGCTGTTCACAGCTGGTGGTAGCAGGCGTTTGGGCTGAATCACATAAAAGCAGACAGCCCAACAACTTCACACCTCAATGCTCAGATCTCATCTGAACACAAACATATCAGAACTACTGTTTTAGCAAAAGATTAAGATGGGATATTTTACAATGGCAAATCAGCTCCAAGAACAGTCAAAGGAAACATCACACTGAAGAGAAAACACATAATGCCGACAGCTGAACTAATGCAGGCAAAACTTTACAAAATCTGCATTAACACCTGTGGTTAAGTGTGTCTGGATGTGACCAGATCACCCAGGACAGGCATTACTGCAGGTGTGAAACAGGGTTTCTCTTCTTCATACCTGTTTTATCTTATTGCGGGAGCTGGTGATGCGCTCTGTGATGCTCTGGTAGGTCCGGATTGCAGTAGTGAGTTCAGCGTAATGCTGAACAATCAGTTTATCCAAATCTCTATCGCAGGTTTCAAAGGCCTCTTCCAGACGACCCTTCTCTGTCTCTCTGTCCTGCACATCATCGCTGCTGGACAGAGTCCTGAATAAGATGCAAAGCAAGGCAATATGACATAAGTTGCACCTTGACTGATAATACAATAAAACAGGATTCATAAGTGAACAGATTTGAATGTTTGTGCATAGGAAACATCTTCCATGTCACGACTGAGGACAGAATAAATACGGTACCTTGCAAAACTATTGAAACCACTAAACATTTTCATACTCTCTCATATTACAGCCACAAACATCAGTTTATTTTTCGGACATTCCATGTCATTGACAGCACAAAGTAGTGCATGATTGTGAAATGTCCCCCTTTATTCTGGTAGCTACAAATAAAATTCAATTCAACCAAATATCTTCCAATGTTACTGAATTAGTAACATTGGAAATGAACCTGCATGGGAAAATAAATGAGTTGAAACACTTAACATAAACACTTTTGTGAGACCATCGAACATATCAAATGTTATTTGATGTGTTCGAATTGCTAAAGAATGCCAAATTCCAAGTAAAAGAAACACCAAGGTGGTCAGATCAGACCAAAACTGAACTTTTTGGCCAAAATGAAAAACACTACAACTGGCAGGAAAATAACACAGCACATCACCCTGGTCTTAACAAACCACAATAATGGTGAAACACAGTGGTGGCAGAATCATGCTGTAGGGCTGTTTTTTGTTGTTGTTGTTCGTGTATTACTTCACGTTCTATTTGGGCAACATAATCAAATGTTGAGAGCTGCAGACAAAATACAGCAATAGTTGCTCAAGCTGAATAATTTTACAAATCAGATTACAGACATTTTAGTTTCTACATGTACAAACTTGGTACACATATCCCATAAGACTTGAACCTCTGTGTAGTGCAGAAATTTGTGGTTAAAAAAGTTGTATTGATTCGGGAAGGGTTTAAAACAAATGCACGCCACACTTAGTAGGTGAAAACATTTCAAAACCGTGTACAACACTTGTGACGTATTGCGTTTGTTTTATCATGTATAAGTTCAATAAAATGTGTGGGAAAATGTGGTCAATCAGGGGTTTCAACGCGATTTGTTTTGTTTGTATTATTTGTTTTAGTTTTCTCCTGTGTTTTCCTTGGGTTGTGATGACAATAATAGGTTAGCCATCTACAAATAATACCTCGTCGCGGCTATTATTTTCCTTTCCTCTTCAAAATAAAAACAACTATAATTGTTGATGAATTTTAAGTACTTCTGTAAATGAAATGATGAATAAAAAGCCACAGTAAACGAGCGTTTATTTCTATCTGATAGTTTATAACACAGAAAGGATGCAGCTACCTCCCATGTAGCTTCCAAAAGCTAGCTGTCATCTCGTATCTGACTGCAAATATAAACAGCGAAAAGCTTTTTCTCACGTCCTTACTGCACTGTTAGCCTCCGAGATAAAATGTTAATTAACCTTACCTTATAACAGAGATAAGAAGACCAGAGGGGTCTTTGTTTTTGTTTACAGCAGTCCTATATTTGCCTGTTTCAGCTGCCATTTTTTCCAGCTGCGGCACTCAAACAGGAAGAAGGGAGCGTGTGGTTGCGCAAGGTGTTCTGGGAGTTGTATTTTTAAAGTGGAAACTAGCCGTTGTAACTCCTACGGCTGCTGAAGTAGAATCAGTAAAAGGATCCTGTGGAACTGATGATGTAACCAGCTCACATGTAGTTACCTTCTCATACCCAGCAACGTAATTTTTTAAAGAAGCATCCATGCCTACTTGTTCTACGGTTTTCTTTTTTTTTTTATTAGAGTTTGACTTGGGGGCAGGAGGAGGAGTGAAAGTGATGACAAAAATGTAGACATGTTATGTGTTGTAGTTGTTGATGCTGCTGTTTTTCTTAAGTTCATTAACAATTGAATTGTTTTCCCATAATTTGGAATAATTTTTTCTCTCCATTTTCAGCCATAGATAGGATACACATACAGTAATTAGATTTTCTTAGGCACTGATTGGATGACTGGATGCAAAAAAAATTATTTTGTTTTATTTTATTTCTGATTCACCCAAAAATATTTTACATAAACGTCCTTTTAAATGTGTGTCTGATCCCTTAACTGAACTTCTACTATTTTCTCAACTCTGTACATTGCAGTTGAGAATATCACATACTGTTAGAACAGAATACATTGTTTTTCAGTTGAAAACAAAACCCTAAATGTTTGACAGTGGTGGACAGACCTTATTGTTAAATCAATAGAGATTGTTTTTATTTTAGCTTTTACTTTTTTAAATTTTAAAATTTTTTTTATTTTATATTTGTCCAAAGGATTGATGCTATTTAAAACATCAGCTCTGAGTGTCCAGGTCTGGAGACACCTATG
Source organism: Xiphophorus couchianus (assembly GCF_001444195.1). Classification (NCBI taxonomy): domain Eukaryota; kingdom Metazoa; phylum Chordata; class Actinopteri; order Cyprinodontiformes; family Poeciliidae; genus Xiphophorus; species Xiphophorus couchianus. Next base: position 4,633,186 of record NC_040244.1, on the reverse strand, counting down.
GCCTCCAGCAGTGGTAAGTATCACAAATATTAGACTTCTTACACCTACCTGCAAGCATGAATGAGATAAACATGTAAAGAAATAGTTCTTTCTTGCTTATTTTTTTCAAATTAAACAGGAAAAAAACATGATAAATTGTACAAAATTTGATGCAATTAACTATTCCTTGGTGCTATCATAGATATATTCTAGTATCTAACCACAGAGGATAAATCCTTTATTGTTAGATTTTCGCTCTGATCCTCCTGAGACTGACAAGGAAGTGCAAAGGAGAAAGGAGACAGGCAGTGAAGGTCAGTGAGTTAATAGCCAACCCCATTTAGAACATACAGAGCTGGGTTTTTCAGGCCTCCTGTGCCCTGTATCTCTCACCATATCTTCTGTACCAATGAGAATGGAAGAGAGCATTGATTCTGGAGCAAAGGAGGTCGATCTCCCGCAGCCTGAGCCCTGATTGATGTGCCAGTGGAATGATGAGATAACATTGCGGGTGATCTTTGTTTCTCAACCACCTCCCCAAAAAACAATTGCTGTGTCATGCAGGACCTATTGTTTGTCTTTAATGATAAAATTGAAAAAAAAAAAACACTTCCCATTACCAAGTCCAAGTTAGGTTTCAAAGCTCTTATCACCTCACCTTATACTGACAAATCACCTCCCACCATTCTAAGTATTCCACCGGGCTACTTTCTCCAACGTGAGCTGCTGTAAAACAGCAACTTCTTGGTCTGAAAAAGTAATGTGTTGAAAGATGAACAAGGTTGTAAAAGCTTGTTTGAAGGCCTTTGAATTTATGATACTAAGTTTTTAGTCAGTGAAAATTAAGCAGGATTTTTTCTCTTCTAATTCATGTTCTCAAACTTTCAGTTTTGTGTGTTGAATATTTGAGATAGCTAAGATGTGCAGAATAATTAAGATAAGCCTGTGGTGTCTTCAAGGCAGATTTCGAATCACTTTTTTTTTTTTTTGCCTGTTGGAGAAACAACACTGAAATCTCATAATTAGATCAATTGCAGGAAGGAGCATTACAATGATCAAAAACAAGATGGACAATGATACCAATTAAATTAACCTCTAGGTAAAATTTAAGGCAAATCTTAAACATGTATAGCATGGAGGAAAAACTGCTTCTTTCTGATGAACATTACAACTGACTCCACTGAAGAGATAAAAATGAATAAAATAAAGTAACTTTATCAACAAGCATGGCAGTAAGATAAATCCTTCTTGCTCTGATAAGCCTGATGTAGAGAGAAATAGTCTTTTTCACACTCCAACACTCAGTCTCATTGCTGTGTAAAAAAAAAAGGAAAAACCTGAAGCATTTCAAAGCAAGCCTCAGGGCACTGCATTAGCAAGAGTGTAGTAGTGCAGTGGGTCTTCTTTGGGGAATGACATCACAGTGTAAAAGCCGTTTGAACTTCCTTTACTACAAAACCAATATCATTCAGAGTTGCTTATATGTATAAAAAAGAACCCCATGATGAATGGCTTTGCATTATATACAAATGCCTTTGGTCAGTGTTTATTGTCTACAAGATTTATTAGATCACTGACTATACAATAAGCATGTGTATTAAATTTTTAAATGGGTTTCCACTTTTTCATATTGTTTAACATGATCTACACACACTCATGGTTCAAAAAGCCACCACAAAAATGCAAGGATAGGTATAAAAGAGTTTTATTAAACATGCGCTAGGATATGTGTATAATATATCAGGTTTATTCATATGAGCTGTCATGTTCCCCCTCCCAGAGACCCATCAAACTTCCACCTGCAGTTTTCTGCTCTGCGAGACTGCATGAGAGTCTGTCAATGTAGTTTTACACAAATATATTAAAAACCTGAACGAATGAAGCGACTCTCATATAAATCATGAATAATGCTTTTTCAGTGTGGCTGATTGATTCATTGTTATCACCTGTGAAGTATTTCCATGCATACATTTTTAATGACTTTATTACAAATATGTTACATTTTTCTTATTTTGGCTCTCTAAATGAATACTAAATTTTCAAAATCCATTAAACTCAATAAAAACTAGTCTTATTTTATGTTTATTTCCTGCTTATACTTATCTGTTCTCATGTTTCATTGTGCAAATCAGAATACCAAAACAGATTTTTGTATTTTTTCAGGTCCTTTGTTATTTTTTTTGTTCATTGCTCTATAATGTTTATGGTTGATGGCAATACAAAAGCAGAATAAATTGAAAACGGGGAAATATTCACAGCAGCGGGAAGCAGGTGTGTGGCATCAAGAAAACAACTAAAATATTGTTTTTAAACATCAGTTATCAGGGTCCAGATATAATACAACTATCAGTGTACTGTGGGGTATTTAGTAGCAAGAAAAAAGAATCATGGTTGCTCTTATTACACAGGTGTATTCCATCAGATCGAGCGAATCCATTACATTTGGAGTTTTAATTTAGTTACAAAACATTTATTAGAGAGGAGAAACACAATGCTCCTGAAAACCAAGTATACTTTTCCTTCATCTTTATAGTGCTGTCTCACTTTGTGTTGTTGTTGTGAGACAAAATTAGGCCTTAAATGAGTATGTAGCATGTATACCTACATTATTTGTGCAAAACACTAATTCTAGCATTGTGTAAAAATATGTATTACACATTAAAATGAAAAATATAATTAAATGTGAATGTTTTGACTATTTTAAAAAAATGATTGGATGACATCACAGGCACTACCAGCCGTCCAAGTTCAGTATGTATGGAAATAAAAAAACTAATTGAATATCTTCATGTGAAGCAGGAAAAGTCAAGAACAGTACTGCCGCCTGTCACATACCACTCTGCCCACTTCAAAGCAACAACCAATAAGCATCCTCGATACACAGACGGGTTACTTACTCGACCAATAACGTTGCGCGTTGTTAAAAAAAACGTCATGCTACGGAAGTGAGCACTTTCCTGAAGCCGTGTAGTTTGGGCCACATTTGTACTTGGCTGTAGGCAACCGGGACAAAAACAGAAGTGTGTGGTTTTATTGTGCGTTATATGCAGCGCAGATAAGCGACTTTTCTGACACCCTGCGGTCTCACAATGGGAGCAAACAACAGTACCCGCCGTGTTTCATTCGAGTCAGACGAGAACGAGAATATAACAGTGGTGAAGGGCATACGGGTAAGTTACAGGGTAGACCTGTTGAAAGAAACAGGTGTTACTTATTTAATTCACAGGCAGATATCCTGTCAGAAATGAGGCTGTAAGCTTACGGTGTTAATACATATAAAACAAGCTAAACTAGAGTGAAAGCATTGCACTCACTCACTCTTCCAATGCTAGAAGTTCTACTGAAAGTAGTGGGAAAAGAGATTTGATTTTCAAACAGTGTGAACTTTAAAGCACTGCAAGTTGCAAATGTGTTCAAGAATTGTGGAGTTTAAAAAGAAATCTCGATAAAGAAAGCTTGACCTCATTCTCATTCTTGTTTTGTTATTCCTTTAATTGTCTTATTGTCCAGAGGACAATATGCATAATGTGTTTTATTAGCAGCCTCTGCTATTAGGCTGCCATTACAAATTCACCTGTGCCACTCTCAGTTGATGTTAAATATAGCCTGAGAGGCTTTCGCTGATCACATAACACTTCGGTGAGCTTGACTCTATTATTACTCAGTTGTTAGAGCAACAAGGAAAGCTTTTGTTTAGTTGTGTTTGTTGTCACCCCATAACATTTGTCTACTGTAAGTTGAATGGATTTGCATTTCCCCTGCCAATTAGATCACGGGTTCTGAGTGAAGGTTGGCATTCACTCAGGCCATGTGTACTGTATGTTTTTGATGTTTGAACCCAGATTTCCTATTGAACGTGGAAAAGATATGAAAACATATGAACAGGTGGAGGAGATGATGTGTCTATAAATGCAGGACACTTCCCCCGAGGACTGTGATTCTTCACCTCTGATTTAACAACTGTTCCTCTGTTGGATTTTAGTGATCATACCAATGCTTAGTATAAAATATAATATTTCCATTCTGAAAATTGTTGATAGGATTTGAGTTGACAATTTTGGCATGAATACGATTCAGATTTAACTCAACTTACATGTGAATCCATATAAACAAATAGAATCGCTGCAACACATGCTTAAATGTCTCACAGCTGATTTGTTTAACAGGACACTGGTTTAAAAATAGAGGAAAGGAGTATTTTTTTAGTAGTAGGTGAGAGAGGTTAAATCTTTTCAATAAGAATATTCACCAGTAATTCAGAATTTTGACACTTCATTATGTATAGCATAAGAAGCATTTGCATTTTCAGAGAATATAAATAATGATCTGTTGGGGGCTAAAATCCGCTAAGAATGCTTGTGATTTCCCTACTTTCTTCTGGCGCTACATTAAGAAGTGATCTAATCTTGTCAAGATAATCGTGGCTGTAACTTCGGAACAATTTTTTTTCTTTTCTTCTATAACCAAAATGCTGTTTCGCAAAGAATTGGAAGTGATTTTGCTTTCAGACTAGCAGCAGTAGTTCCTCTCATCAGTTACCATTCACTTTTCTTGAAAGGAGACATGATGTGCCTTTTTAAATGTATGCCTCTCTTAAAAATGTTCAAGAGATGACCCAAAGGACTGGCGTGTGCAGACAGAAACAGTGCAGCATTCACTTTGGATTCCTGCAGGCAGATCTTTTGCTTCGCTTGTAAAATGTTTAGATGACCACCAGATGAGACAGTTTGTGATTGCAGCTTTTTTCCCCCCCTGAACACTGACATTGACAGTGCATGTTTACAGTTAAAACATCCTGCAACATGCTCTTTTTGTACTGATGTTTATGTTGTTTTCCACTCACTTCTTAGTACTTTACTTTTGCTAAAACAAAATTGTTGGTAAATATCAATGCAGCAAGAAAAAACATTATTGTAACTGTGTATTTCAATATTAATGTCCTGCATCTTAGATTCCGAAAGACACTTTGCCTTGCAGCTGCTGCCTTGCATTTTCAAGTGTTCGTGTTTCCCAAGCACATCAAACAATCTCTCAGGACTGTATTAGAATCAAAAATAGTTTGAATCACTTGTAAGTGGTTTGCTGATTTACTTTTCATATCTTGCATTACATAAAATGCAATCAAAATGCAGGGCTATGGATTATGAAGCAAATTTCCAAGCTTTGAACATTTTGCAGAGCACTGTTCAATCCATAATCTGATAATGACAAGGGTGAGGCACAAGCACTTGCTGGATGTTTCCCGTGTGCTATAAGGAGGACACATGTGGATGAAGGTTTTTTCTTCAGCAGGGACAAAAGTAAGCTGGTCAGGGTTGATTACAAGGATAAGTGGAGGTAAAAACAGGAGAATCAAGGCGGAAAACAGTAAACGTGCAACCAGAGCTGTATTAAAATGCTTTATTCCTTAGTTAGAATGGCCTAAGGTGCAAGCTTAAATCCAATTGTCAGTCTGTAGCAGGACCTGAAAACAATCTTTACAGATGCTCTTCATCCAATCTCACTGAGAAGTTTGGGCACTTGCTTTTTTTTCTCTAAATGTGATACCTGTTCAAAATACTTGCAGCTGTAATTGCAGTTAAAGATGGTTCTACAAAGTATCAATCAAGTCCGTCGCAATCAGTTCCAATCAAATGCATGAAGGTTCAGTTGGAATTAATATTTAAATAAGATATTGAATGAGCTGTAATTGTTCTATGCAATTTCAAAGTTTGGTTTTGTGGGAAATGTACTTAAATTCGTGTTTGGGTATATTCTCCTAAGAGATTTCTTTCTCATTTACAGCTTTCTGAAAATGTGATCAAGCGCATGAAGGAACCCACCACTCCTCCAAAACAGCAGCAACATACTCCCACTTCAGCAACTTCAAAGGCACCAACCCTCATTCCGTCTCCTCTACTGCGACCTGTTCCTCCTCTCGCTGACCTCACCACCTCCTTGCCTCCCCCTCCTCCTTTTGTAGAACCTGTAGCTCCTCGAGCTCCATCTGCTACAGAGTCTGTGGCCACGCCTTCTCCTAAACCTCCCACACAACAGGTAGCAGAGAACACCAAAGCTGACTTGGTGCTTTCTCATTCATCTCCTTCAGTTTCTGCTAACGCTGTTGCTGCTTCTGTTCTTGAGCCTTTAACAACCCTTGCTGCACCCACTCCTGCTCACACTGAACAGTTCACTCCTGCTTCCTGCCATGCTTCTGATTTGGTGGAAACTGTAACTCCTCTTCCACCTCCTCCCTTAACTCAATCCATTGCTTCTCCTCCATCAGTAATCAAACCTATTAGTCCTTCTCAGGCTGTTGAGCCTCTTCCTTCACACGTCCCTAAGTCGGAATCCCTCTCCTCCCCTCCTATTTTCAAACCTATCACCATCCTGCCAGCATCCTTGCTTCCTTCAGGGGACTCTTTGCCTCGGCAGTCTGCTGATTCTTTACCTACAGCTCCCCTGCCTGAGTTTACTGCTTCTTGTGAACCAGTTGCACCTCCTCCCCAGCCCACAGCGGAACCATTATCACCTGCTTCAGTCCTTGAGCCAGTGGCTGTGCCTCAGTCAAGTCCAGTTTCGCCACCTGCTGTGCCACCAGCAGGTGAGTTTCATTTCTTATAGCAAAAGGAATATGTTACAGAAGCATACATCTTTAGAAATGTGTTCTAGTAATATGAAGCTGACTGAGACAAAGGATGTGATAAAACTTATTAGGGAAAATGTGGGAGTGGTTTCTTCTGATTTTTGACACATCAGTAACTGTTGTTGGGACCTGCCATAGCAATGCATAGGACCACTGAAGGCACCTCAAAATAACTGCCGCTTGCTTTCAACGTTAATGCGGCTCGTACTGCTGTGTGCCCCCTCACAATACATATTTCAAAATGTGTGGCTCGATCCCGTGAGGGGATACTATAAGCAAATTTTCTGGTGACCAAGTGCCATAAAGTAAACATCAGATTTTAACTTTTGCAAAGTTTACCAACTCTAAATTTCTTGTGTCTAAGCAGTGATTCAAAAGAGCTTATGTTTTTTAAACAATAATATTACTTGTTATTAATTTGGTGTTAAAGATGAGCGTTTTTTTCTTCTCGTAATGAACTCCCACGAAGTATAAATCAGATTTTTACTTTTGTGTTGAATGTCTGTTTTAGAATATATTTACCATCAATAACCAAAAAACCCCCAACAAATTTTCACTTTATATAAAAATTCACCAAATGAACAATTCTTAAGTAGTATAAGATAAGTAGTATTTCAAAAGAGCAGAGAAAATCTTTTGTTTTTTTAACAATAACAATATTTGTTGTTAATTTGTTGCTAAGATATAAGTGCATTTTCTGGTAACCAAGTGCCACAAAGTAAAAAGCAGAAGGCAGTGCATTAACATTAACACAAACTTTAGCAGGCAGTGCCTTTTCCCTAAAATCAGCTTTTTAGCAACTTTTTAAAATGATTTTTTAGCCATGTTTAGCACACTGAATGGACAAAGTCCATGTAAGACAACATGTTAGTGATACCTCACATGCTACTGGCAGCATTTAGGCTAACATTAGCATTTTGGCTAATTTTAGCCAAAATGCTAAAATTAGCCAAATTAGTTAATTTTAGCTTATACACTAATTTTAACATACTGAATGGAGTAGGTCCATGTTACCCAACATGCTTGTGACTCTCCATGTGCTATTGAGTACATTGTAGCTTACTTTGGCATTGACGCTAATTTTTAGCATTAGAACGTTTTGTTCCAACCAATGGGCACACTTTGGCATGCCCCGTTTAAATTTCTACAGAAAATTTCTAGTTTAATTTGTTAGCTTTATCCAAAACATATACCTCAGAAGCAGCTTCATTAAATTTAGTCCTACATAGAGTAAAAACTTGTCTATTATGTTTATGTAATGTTTTTGGTGGTTATCATTTTGTCTTGAAATGTCTTGGACATGGTTTCTGTAACATGTTTAATTAGAAGGCAAAGGTTATGTAGTACTGAACATGCCATAGATTTGTTTTGCATTTCATTTTGTTTGTGCCTATTGTGTGGGTGTTAACTATAAGCCACCTTAAGCTGTTTGCCTCCAACTTTTCACGGCAATTATAATTAGTCTTAATTTAAAAAATTGGCCTTGCAGTAGCTACTGTCATATAGTGATTTACTGCCATCCACCAACTGTTAATGACATGATTAATTCTTTTTTTAATGAAAAAGGTTACTGAAAGTTCAACATAATGACTGGGGACCAACAGCGTCTTTAGGACTCTTTATCTACTTATTTATGTATTTCTCTTAGTTTTCTGGATCCTAGCTTTGGTTTTGAGGATTTGTCTCATCTGACAGCTGCTGTAGCTGGGAAAACAAACTGCTTTCCATATCAAGCAACACGACAAAAAGAAATCTGTTAAGAAGTTTCCATACACAAACATCTTGGGCACTGTTCTGACATAGAAAGCAACTCGTACTTGAGACTCTAACATCAGTTGCACTTAAGTTGCAAAAATAAAACACTTTAGACTTGCTTAATTGTGTGCCCTATAGACTTCAGACTTGATTTCATTGGTCAAGACTCAAGTCTAAGACTTTGAGTCTTAATAGACTCAAGTCTAAGACTTGAGTCTTAATAGTTTGTATCTCATGTAATGAAGAGTGAAATTAATTTGGTATGTGAGCTACAGACTGTGAAAGGCTATGCGTGATTATTAGTCAGTGGCATTCTGGATTATGTAATGTTACATATTTTGTTCATGGTAGCTGTATATAGTTGAGTAACTTACCTCCAAATTATCTCACTGCTTGTTGCAGCATTAAGAAAACCTCTCCCCGAAGTTCAACACAGATTTACTTGCTACACGTGTTCTTCTTCATAATGTTGACATTTCTACATTTGAACTTGACTATTTGAATGTAATTTGATTGCTATTCAGAATTGAGAGGAAAAAAAATTAAATGTGGATTTAGAAAACGGTTTCCTGGTATTATTAAAATAGTCTCCTCCAAACTGTATTTAGTGCAATTTATAATTAAGGAGTGGAGAAAGACAGGGATTAGCTGGTGTTTACTTATTCAGTGCAAAGAGGGGAAAAAAAAGGAATTGTTGTATTTTATCTGACAGAGGACATTTGAATGTTACCTGCTCATTATACTACACAGAAGCATCAGTGGGAGTAGATTCCTTTTAGAGTAGCATCCATGATATGCGCAGACCACTCCATCCTTGACTGTGCTCAGTCAGTGAGGTAATTAAAAAAGGCCAACTCATGCCACGCCACACTAACTCCAGTGATACGAACGACACCTCCACAGTTTAATACAACAAACTTAAAGGCCTAATGAAATGTACTTTTTTTTAAAAAGCATGTTTTAAGTTCTTAAGAGCAGACTGTGTCATGCCTGCAGTAAGAAACAGAGCTCTGGCTGAAGAATGTCAGGCCATTTGTGTAAAACCAAGTTGACAAATACAGATCCTTAAGTTAAGAAAATATTTCAATTTGCAAGACATTTACTAAATTTGAAGAAAGGTTTTAAACAGACACTACTGTGTAGAAGCATGAAAGTGTTGGATTTAGTACGTTTTATTTTCACTTGATCAGATAGCCTCATAATTTCCAGTGACCTTATAAATAATGTAATATCACTATACTATGAGAAAAAAAGTTATTTTGGCCCATGAAGAAAAATGTAATTTATTTATAAGTTATAGGGAGTAAGATTAGTTATGGATCATTCAACAGCTTTTTGCAAAAAAAAATATATATAAAAATTTAAAGTCCAGTAATAGTAGTTCAGTTTGTTAGCAGGTTTTAATGGTCCAGTCCCATTGATGTGATGGCAGCAGTTCAAATAGTTTACATAGAAAGGTTTTCTGACCATGTTCAAAACTCTGTTTCTGCAGCCACTCTGAAATACATTCTGGACAGAGGGTTAGGGCACTCCAGTGACCTTTCCAGCTCCGTTGACTATCCTCTGGAGACCACTATTGTCTGTTATGTTGCAGCTACCACATTGAAATGCAGGACTTCCACACATTCAATATATTCACAATTTAATGTCATTTATTGCATCACTTCTGCTTTTGTCTGTTGAGTACAAAGGTTTGGTATTTCTTCTTTTACATTGAATTTATTTATTTATATTTATCAGGTTTTCCACACATGAGGTGTTATTAGTTTGAACAGCAAAGGGCTGAGCACACAACCTTAAGGGGCCCCAGTACTCAGCTCAATGGAGGTTCTTTTTATTATTTTTTATTTTGAGACTGACGGTTCAGTTCAGATTCCAGACACAAGTGGCAGTGCTCAGGCCAAGCAAGAGAAATATATCTCGTAATATCAGTTATTAAAATGACTTTCTATTTGCTTAAAATGCCATTATGATGCCCCAGTTTGAACATTTTAGCAGATTGAGCTGGTTATTGTGGAAGACGAATAACAAAATGCATTCATTTATCTTCAGCAAGAAAAGCCTGAAGGACCATTGGGCCCCATTGTGAAACTACTCTCATTTTTCTTCATGCTGTAAAAAGTTATCAGTCCTTTGTTTGAGTTAATTAGCTTTGAATAACAGATGATGAGGTACAAATGGCATTATCTCATTTAATTATGTAGCAGTCAGCAAGTTCATTATCACTGGAAAGTATCTTCATCTCATGAAAGATTAGGATATACCAAACATTTTATTTTTCATCAATTATTTAGACCTCTCATTTGAAAGACATGGCTCATATGTTTACTTGTTTCTTTTTACATTCAAAAACTGAGCAAATGTTTTCAATTTAAATATTGTATCTTACCTTAATCTTCCCATCAGAAAAGACTTCTGAGCCTTGTTTATGCTTATAAATTCTTCGGCTGGCTGGTTGCATCAACAGACATCACCCTAAACATCAGTACAGCACTGCGTCAATCCACAAAGCCCTCTCTCACTGCTATAGAACAAAAACAATGCTGACCTCTGGCTACCTTGCTTGGTAAGTTGGGGCTTAACATTTTCAGGCCGACTTGAACCTCCCTCACTGCAAATCAGAATGCATAAAGACAGCCAGAAAATGCCTGAATTCTGTCTTGAGGTGTTTTTATGAAACATCTCAAACAATATCTTACTCCTGTAGTAGGTGAAAGAACCTAAACCACTACAAAAATCAGTGTTCAAGATTTCACAAGAAACTAGGGCAACAATAAAGAAAGAAAAAATGTGTCCACTTGGGGCAACTTTTTTCATAGCACCATTGCTACAACTGTCCTTTAACTTAGCATATGACTCATTCATTATCCACATATATTGTGTGTTGACATTCACAGTATTAGCCTTGGGAGGTCACCTCAAAGAGTTGGAAAGGTACTATGTTCCAACTATTGTATAAGTGGTGAAAAAAAGTCAACTTATTCGATTGATCATGCTTGGGCACGCTCTTTTTAAGGAATAAAAAAAAGGAAGGTGTGATGAATGTGAATGTGAATCTCGTTAAAAATGTTACAAAGTTCAGCCCAATTCTCAAAGGGTGCGACCTTAATGAGGCAGACATTGATTATGTGTGTCCACGAGAGTTGGGTATCGAGTGAGGCTCTCAGCAGGTCGGCTGTCTCTAAATCATGCCCTGAGTAAGTATGTGTGCTGATTACACCATAGTCAAGGTTGAACCTCCTACACCTTCTCCAATATGCTATAAATATTCATATGCCAGGGCCCACACACAGTCCTGGACTAATAGTCTGTTTAAAAATGTCTCCTGGGGGTAGAAAAGAGAATGGAAAGATGAGAAAGAAAAATTGCGGTGGAAGCGCAAATGCATAAAGTGGACACTGATGAACTACATCTTTGTCTCTTTCAAAGCATCCTTATTATTGTAAGAAAATAACTAAAAGTTTTTCTTTTTTCAATCTGTAATTTGAGATTACATTACCAAAGAAGTCTGATTAGAAAGAAAATGATATAATTGCAGTTGTACTATCATAAGTTGGAAACCTGCTCTTGGCACTTTTTCCTGTCCTTTTTATTCTTTTTTGGGCATTGTGGAAGGTGTGTAGCGACTCGACCAAAGCGCAAGGTAGAAACGTGAGGAAGTGGTAATGTTACAGATTATGCCCTCCGTGTGGGTCCCGGGGTTAATGAAACTTCTGATGAGAAATGCAATTTGCCTTTGTCTATTATCTCTACTGCCAATAGCCTGAGCTTCGCTGCTTCGCCACCTCCTCTGTGGGTTCTTCCATGTGGCCTAGTGATTGGTGGAATGGAAAAAGAGGGAGACGCATTTAAAAAGATGATGAGCTTTTAATCTTTTTAACATTTACATGTCCTACTCAAGATTGACAAGGTCTCTGTCAATCTGGAATTGTCTCTGACCCAAACAGCCTCCCTCAAGGACCCCAGACAGTGTTTATCATATTACAACCTGTTCTGTGGCTGACCCTGTGGACTCGCCAGCAATCTGAAGCCTCTCTTTGGAAAGCCGCAGAGGAAATGTAGAATTGTCTAAGCTTTCCTGAATTTTGAATGCCTTGGAAATATACTTGAGGCAGTGCTCTGTGAATGTATTTTTAATTGTTGATAAAAAAAGTACAAATTTCTCATATATATTCAAGTTTTGGCAATAACACAAATGCCAACACAGCATGATGACATATTACAGTGGCTATACACAGGTGTATATTTTGTTACATTTTTGTAAATCTAATTTACAATGTCGTCAATACAGAAACAGTTATAGCCTGTTTGTGGACATAACCCCCCTAATATCTCCACTCAAGCTTAGTAATGCATTATCGGCGGTTTCTGATCTGTCCCCCATATTTGAAGCCTCAAATGCCTCAATGGTGTTAGTGAACATCAGTGATCAAAAAGGTCTAATGGTGAATAATTTCTTTTTTTTAATTGCAACTGAGTCCATGATGATTTAATATTCACCTAAAATGACTGTATTACCAGTGATCATGGCAGCTCAGGAACAATTTCAGACTCCTGTGCTGTGAGATGAATAGTACTTGGAACTGCAGCCAGACATGATGGATATTATTTTCGGGAGCTCTGGACAGTAGGCTGTCGTTGAGGATTCTCTCTGCGGTGAGAATCAGCTTCCCGCCTCCACTCTTGCTTGTTGTTGTGCTTCCAAACATAAAAGATCAAGTTAAAAAAAACAACTTTTTTTGTCTGTATTTGAACTTGTATAGGAATTCAGGATTATGTGTTTCTGGCTTAGAGCATTATGCATCATAATTGTTAAAATGTGCCATTTTTATTGTTTCATCCTTTGGAAAGTGCATATTACACAGAATGCACCCTGGTCAAATTTAAGAGAATCAATAATTTTCCAGTAAGGGAAGAAATATAAAAAAAGTAATATCAATACTGATATTAACATTTCAAGAGAATGTAAGAATCGCTTGTTTTATATTGTCATTCCTGTAGTTTTTTCCAGATATGGAAAGATCATGACCAGTAAATTGACGAACTATATTCATCAGTACCTTCTTCAATTTACTGACTAAATATTGTATTTAGATCCATGCTTTGGAATCTGGCTGTTGTCTCAAACAAATTTGTTTTCCATATCTGTAACCTTGTTGTTTTTTTCTTTCTGTTAATCTTATTCTAGTAATAATGATGTTTTTCCCAGCTGCTGTTACCACATGTTACCAGGTAATAATAGACTCTGACAATAGGGATTATCCCATCTAACTAATGCAGTAGGAGACTAATCTTGACAGGCTCAGACATTTCCCCCTTCATCACCGCAGTGTTGCAGCACACCGTATGCCACTTCTGCCTTCAGAGCACGTTTTGGCCCAGTCGCCGGCCGGCATCTTTACTTTCATGCTTAATTACCTGCCAAGATAGACTGGTGAGGACATGGAGTCATATACGTCTGTCGTCAATGACACGAATATGTGTTGACAGGGTGGTATTGAACTATGTTTTTTTTAGGAAAAAGATGTCTATGTGCCCTTTTATTTTTTTGCCGACTCTATAAAGAAGTATTGGAAATTCAGTGACAGGTTGAGCAGCAGTTTTCACCTCAATGTTACCGTTGTTTTTGTTTTGTTGTTGTTTTTTCACTTGTTGGAGGATTAATCTGTGTATAAGGCAAAATTCCTAAACATGAAGATTTGTTATAGACGACGAATATGTGTTTAGAAAATTTAGAAAGTTAAAGTTGTTTTTAACTCTAAGACATTAAGAGTAATTTAAAAATGTATAGTGACTCTACAACACTCCCAAGTAGATAATAGATTCAGAAATCCATCATAGAAGATAAATATATATATTTAGAGGATATGATTTATGAAGGATGTGTGCCGAGTATAACTATTGGTGTTAAGGACTGTAATGTTTGTGATTAATCTGTTGTACGAAATCTGCACCAGGGAAAATTAATATCCTGTATGCACCTCGTGCAAGGACCATTTTCTGAGTTCTATCTTTTTAATATTGACAATATTTAGATTTGTTTTTCCAAAGATGAATATCTGTCCCTTGTTCGTGGACCAGAACAGAATAGCTTTGCATGGTGGTCTAGTCCATTATACATGCTTTGAATTCTGTTGTAGATTTGCTGATGTGCTTTATATCATAAACCTTTTGCATGAGGCAGCTGAGTTGAGATTTGCTATCGATTGGAGGCAGCTGCCAAGTTCCTGTTCCCACAAAAGTATGAAGAATCAGCCTTTATCGCTGTGCTTGACAGATGATCTGAGTTGTTTGTGCTGATATGATGTTTGTTTTTTTGCCCAAAGGAACTTATTAAGGCCATTATTCTTTCTTTGTTCTTTGATCTCTTTTGTGCAAAAGACATATTAGAGTGTTTGCAGTTTAATGTAAAATTAGAAACCTAAAACATGGAGATTTTGACCTGGATAACAGGCTTAACTGGGCTAACTTTCTTTCTTTTTCTGACTTGACTGTTGTTAGGCACTAACTGGAGGATGTAGAGTCTTTAAATTATCTGTTGTTTTTCCAGCATCCTCATGACAGTGTTGAGATGCTTATCAAGGACACGCACACAAAGTTCGTTACACACATGGAATTCTCCACTTTTACACAAAGGCCTTTGTAGAAATGGAAACTTAAGCTGACGTAAAACATCAGGCGACCAATAGGCGTGTCTTAGATATAGGGAATGGATCGTCCGTTTTTGATCAGATGCTCTATAATTTCGGTTATATTCACTCCACAACAAATTAGCCTGTGAGGCTAAGCGTCTCTCTTTTCTAGCACTAAAAAAGAATAAAAAAAGTAAACTCTGATTATTCTGTGTGGCTGGTTTCCTGTTCGTGTGCTCACACGCTTTTGGTCCGTCGAGTTTAAATCACAACAAATATTACAGGGTTTAACTTTGTTCCTGGATAGATTTATACAGATCTTAATTCTGCATTAGCTGCAAAACAGCACTGTTAAACATGTCCTAAATGTATTAGTTTTGGAATTCTATTTTTATTCTTTGAAACTATGCATTCAAGATGTTGAGCAAAGAAATTTGTTCACTCTTGCCAGAGAGTAATTACGAATTTAACAGCTTGGATGTTTTATTTTGTTATTTTTTTGGTAGATTGTTATTTTTCCCTAGCTTTGTGTTAAAAATCAATAATTTTTCCCTAATTGTTGCCTCTATATAAAACATGGCTGTGTTTAAGAATTTGTTTAATTTTCTCATTTTCCCTCTTTTTCTTTGTCTCTAGTGGATGAAGAGGCCCTGAGGAAGAAGATCACTGATGAGCTGTATAAAGACTTGGCGCAAAAGAGGATCAAAACAGAGCAAGACATGCAAGCATGGTTAGATTCCTGCACACTTCTTTAAAATTAGAAATGTTTTTTTCATTTCTAGATGTAATTTTTGTTTTTTTAATTGAAAGCCTCGTTTCCTCATATGACAGGAAATTATACGATTTGGTGTTTGACTAGTCTGTTATTTTATTGTAGGATAAGTATCTGGTATTATTATTAGTAAAACTAAATTGCAAAGCATATGTCTAACCACTTAACTATTTGCTCATTTTTTTCTGTTTCCATGCTAGTTCTTTGCTTCAGAATCAAGAAATGTCTTTTTCTTTTTAAAACTTGACCATTTTCCAGTTTCATTAATATTCCAAAAGGTCAGCACCAGACTTTCCGATCCCCACTGTTTCCAATTTACGTCTCTTCCGAAGTACATCAGCTCTTTTCCCTCCTACCCTATCTTCTGTTCTTCTTTACTCTTGTTCCTTTGCAATCAATTAATCATGTCTTAGTAAGGGGAGCACAATGCTGAGATAATTTCCTGGGTGTAGAGGGGGTGATCCATTAGCACAGCCTAATAAAGAAACCTCTTCATGTCCATTCTTTTCTTTTTGTCTTCAGTGAATAATCCTCTGCCTTTTGCTTATGTGTTTATATCTTTTGGCCTGTGCATCCCATATTATCATATCACTGTATTGCTCTGTCTCTTTTTATGTGTCTTTATGATAAACAGGAACGCAAAATAGTAAAACGTACAACTACTGAAGTTGTGGGGAAGGGCATATATATCTCTATATACATATAGATATATATGTTTGTTTGTTTTGCTACTTTTTGTATTCCTGCTGCAACTAGTGTCATCCACAGACATGAGTGTATTTTTTTCTTACAGTTTACCAAAATCATAGTGTAGCTTCAGCCAGTTCTTTATGCAAATCTATATTATGATACAAAATAGAAAGCAACATGGAGATATAATAGGTAGATGCAATTTATTTATCTATCTATCCGTCCATCCATCTATCCGACCAATCGACCGACCTATCCTTGCATCTACTTGTTTATCCATTGTATTTCTTTGCACATTTTCCCTTACAAGTCCATGTAGTCTGCTGTAAACTGGACATATTTTGTGGATTTTGAACTGCACTGATTTAACAACTACGTATGGCGACCATGTCACCATTTCTGCATTTGATATTTCTGTTGTTTTGATCTATCTGGGCACTAGAGAAAGACATCTACTCCAGGACATTTTCCTTTAATTCATGACTACACTGAAGATGTAGAATTTGTCCCTAATGTCCTAACACGGGACCATTAGAGATAATGGCAGACTGTACCAGGAAGACAAACAGGTTTCCTCTTTCAGTGATGATACGGGTTTATTACTCAAAACTCTAAATAAATTGCTGTTCTATTTTCAATAGTTACTTAACTTTATCCTTGGAGATTAAATGTTTTTTGTACAAATTTAGGTAAAAAAAAACAACATTTTTTTTCCTCATTGGTGCCCTGAGCCTATAATTTAACTGCAGTATAATGGTCCCTGTAGAGACAGCAGAGAAGACGCTGAGATGAGATATTTTTTCAGCATGATTGGAGTAAGGGGTAAAACGCTTTCCTTCTGTGAGTTATAGTGTAATACAGCTCATTTAACAGAACCACTAGGTGCCAGAGCAGTGAAACTGTGAGACGACTGCACAGTGTAAGCACAGAAAAATGAAATATTACGTGGAAACCTTAGTGGATATAAAGGGCCTTGGAAATTCTTCGTACCACTTGAAAGTTTCCAATTAGGCTTCTAAAGCACCCAGATTCTTCAGTATTTTCATATTAATATTTTATGTAATAAAATATGGGATAAACAAAAATTAGCTTAAAATGATGGAGTAGAACAGAGGTGTCAAACTCCAGTCCTCAAGGGCCTGTCTCCCGCAGTATTTAGATGTGCCACAGATACAAAACACAGGAATGAAATGGTTTAATTACCTCCTCCTTGTGTAGATCAGTTCTCCAGAGCCTTGCTAATGACCTAATTATTCTATTCAGCTGTGTTGCAGCAGAGGCACATCTAAAAGTTGCAGGTCAGCGGCCCTTGAGGACTGGAGTTTGACACCCCTGGAATAGAAGGACAGGTGTACATGCTTTACCAAATTCTTTACAAAAAATACAATGTACATTTGTCATCTCTTAGTTTTCACTGCGATGTTAGTAGCAAATCTTTTGGGATATACTTCTACAAGTTTAAAACATTTTCTAATTTTGAAATTATCTTACCTTTTTAATGTCACAGTTATGTGCTACTTTTTCTATCGTAATGTGGCAGTTTTGAATTCCTTCACTCAGCCTTCCGCAGTAGTGCAGTGTCAAAAAAGTTCTTGAGAATTTGAGGATTTGTGGTGTTTAGATTAGGCACCATTCCATCTGTTTGGCTGTAAGACCATAAATGAACTCCAGAGATCTGGCTTTGCATATTTTGCTCTGGTAGAGAGGAAGTAGGAACTCTGAGCTCCGGGTTTATTTAGGTGCAGCCTAAACTAATTTGTAGAAAGGAGCGGGTGCAGAGAGCAGATTTGCTTCTGCCGCTTCTCTGTGAGGCATCCGAGCAGAACGCCACAGAAAAGGATGATAGGGAAGGTGGGATGAGAGTAAAAAAAACTCATACTCAACCGTTTCTTCTTCCTCAACCCAGTGAATCCTTTATCACTGTTTGTACTGTTTGACTTTCGACCTCTTAGCTCTTGTCTCTTCCTTCTATTCCTACATTTTTTGCTGTTATTCAGTGTTACTCCATTTCTTTAATTTCCTTCATGTTGGTAATATTCCAACCTTTTATTAAACTCGCTCCCTCCGTGAATATTGGTTGAGTTTGATTGTCCAGCTCAAACACTAAAAGGTTAGTTGTATTTGTCCAAATTCAGACTATTTCTTCAACATTTATTCAAGCAGCTTGTGTGATATAATTGCATGCCTGATTTAAGAGTAAGAACACTGACCTTCTCTGAGAGTTTTTGACTCATTTCACATTTAACCAGCCACCCCATTAAATTCTTTGTTAGTTCTAAATTAGCCTGAGAAAGCTTCGACTTCAAATTTCTTCTTTTTGTGTCTAACATCAGTTCACCATGCTCCTACTCAGAAATCCTCCATTAGGTTACGAAGCAAAGTTGCTTAATCTGATTGGCTATTACCCTGTCAGGAAAACTCTAGATCTCTTTACATCAGTAACGCCACACCAGTTGAATTTATTACTTAGTCTTTAACACTTTAAACTACCATTAAGCTATCTTGGACATATTCTCAAGCACAATGTTTTGGAAATTCAAAAGACTGATTGGCAGCGTATTTTGTTTAATGTTAACAAAGCTTATTTCACCCCTATACAAGATTCTCTTACTGTTTGGGGACTAGGGTCTGTGGACTTTGTTTTCTTGAGTTATTCAGTTTAGCTGTCTGTTCTGAACCTTATTTAATTTTACTTCATCATTCTATGTAAGACTGCCTCAACCATCTTAGATGCATCTGGATCCAGAATGTGTTTTTTTAATGATTCACTATAATCTACATGTTGTTTTTATTTGACACTCTGGTAATTTCTCACCATTTTTCTTAAATCAGCGAGTTAATATTAAATGTAACCCCTGTTTTTTTTTAATTTTCCAGATTTTTAATTTTTAGGTTTACATACATTTTGCATTTTAGACCTGCTTCACTGATTGTACCAAGAGGACTTTACTTCAACCAGAAGATGTTGCCTTGTTTTAATTGAAGAAATAATAATAATTTACTTCATTAAGGGATTCTAAGTGCAGTGTACATTAAAAACTTGGAGGCAAAACAATGAGATTTATTGTTCAGTGGAAAGCAGTTGACTTGGGTTGTTCCCATTCTATCATCCAGAATATAACTGTATTGCACTGTTGTATAATCAGATGCAGTGCATGCATGTGTTCATGTGTGTGTCAGGGAGAATGGATGAGTCATTAAATATTCATAGACAGCATTCTACGACATTATTCGTAACATCAATATTGCAGTGGGTGCTTGAATGCTTTGTTTCCAGGGACCTGGGTTGAGCCTGGACTGGTATGCTGGTCTGGCTGAATGCACTGTGCATTACTTTTCAGTAAAAAGTGGAGAAAGGCAAGGAGAAATGGGGGAAGGTAAAAACTGATTGATCCTCTGATTAGAGGGAGTTGGTCACAGCTGAAGATTTCTGTTTTAGAATTTTTGTAAAGGTATTGAGCTTTAAGGTTGTGGCACTTCATATTCTAATATTTGACCTTATCTACATGTACTTGTATATCAGACTATTTAGTAAGCTGGACTTTATTCGTAGGCTTTTAATCTAAAATGATACAGATGTTAATTTCTTTCTGTCATATATGTTGTGACTTATTAACTCAGATGTTTAGTAATGTTGTACTCAAATATTTTTTTCGAGGAAGCTTTTCTTTTTTGATCAGGTGTCAAAGTTTATGGATTTTCATTTCAGACACCTCCAGAAAGTAGTATGCAGCTACTCTGGCATATCAGACACAGTTCACCCCAATTTTCTCTTCTTCAAATTAATGAAATCTCACCGATTCTGTTTTCCAACTGGCTGTTTGATGACTAAGTCCAGTTACCAATCAAAACAACAGTTAATTAGCCAAGATTATCCACTAAGTCTTCTCAGTGCCAGGCTAAAACAGAAAACAATCATCCACTTATCCTCTAAAAGATATGATACTTTTTCATTCTGCCTCTTAGCTACAGTGTTTGCTCTCTCCTTCTGACTCTACCATTGTCTACGTCAACGCCCCCCTTTCTCTCCCAGTGCCAATCTTCTGCAGTCAGATGAAAAATGTGCCCAATATCCCAGAGACAGGGCAATAATGACTGGAAAGCAATAGAGGTGAAGCAGACAGATAGCATCTCGCTAGTGATAGCAGTCTTTGCTTGGGTTAGCACTTGTGAAGCAGTCAATAGACTCTTTTTTTTTTCCACCCACACTTTCCTTTTCTCTTGGAAATCTTCTCTTTTCAGATCAGATTATAGTTATGGGTCACATGTGACTTTTTGGTTGGTCTGTTGGGCCTCAAATAAACAAATAAATAAATACATTTTGTCAAGTTGATGTTAATTTTGTTTCCCATTGGGCCTCGCAAATAAATTAATTTAAACAAATTGCGTGTTGAATTGAAAAAAAAATCACAGGCATGAAAATATGGAATCCTTAATGTTTCTTAATCGTGCTGCACCTTTTGGCAATAAGTAATTTTTTTGGTTGTTAATATTTTGCGGGACTAAACAAAACAAATAAGAGAATTAATTTAGGTGATTTTTTACATTTTTTATTTTATTTTTTAGTGCAGACTTTGTACATACAGTTAAAAATATTAAAACATCTAGCAGATTTAGGCTTACATTCATCTTTTAATTTGACTAGCATGTTTCCTCTGAATATTAAACAGTTTAATGTTGTTCCTCTTCTGAAATAAAAAACATGAACACAATCAAATCCAGTTTTGCAGAAACAAAAATATGTTTTTGTGCTTTCCTGCACAAAAATATATTTTTAAATTCTGAATTTAATGCAGTTAAAACAATAATTAATAGAACCACATTGCAGGTCAGCGCTGTATTACATTGTAGTCTCTTCTTCAAACACTTGCACATCAAGTGATTTAAACATTTATTTTAGCTGCAATGCATCCAGTACATTATGGAAACTCAATTGTGATTAAACATTTTTTATCTGGTGTACTTCCTTCCTATATGTTCAGCTAAAAGCATATTGGTTAACAAAGACATGTCAAAAGGTTGAGTTGGCTACATTTGCTGGCCCACACAAGTACCATCAAAAATACTTTTCCATGAAAAATCTTGTTTACTGTTCTCTTTCAGCCCTAGTTGTAGCAGCAGTCAAAGCGTCTTGAGTAGAGGTAGCTTAGATGCATTAGCGGCACACAGGCGGGGAGGCGTGGATTGTGGGGGAAATGGTGAATGTAAAAGGCCATTAGGAGGCTCCCCATGTGTCTGTGTGTGCGTGAGTCAGAGCCTGATGATGGATGGAGTGTGCTGACGTGTGCAGCCCAGTGGACTGTGAGACTGGACATGGCTGGTCTCTCTCTGTCTCCCTCCGTCTTTCCCTCTCTCTCCCTCTCTGTCTCCCTCCTCCCTTGCTTAACTTCCTCAGGGCCAAACATGTCATGTTGCCACTGCTCACACTTTCTCTTTACTTTCACCCGTTTCCTTTCCGTCCCCCCGCCCCCTCTTAAATCCTCCGACATTTAGTTGTGATGCAGGGCCGTTTTAAGACTTCAGGCATACTCGAATTACTCCTACCTGTCATCTTTTCAAAGCTACAGGTATGTAGGTGATCTGCTTTTAGCAGTCTGTCCATCACCATTCATCACTGTCTGCATGTTGTCTACATTCACACCTGACTGAGGAAGTAAATGAGATTTTTTCTAATAAAAGATGAAAACCTATCACTTTGAGAGATTAATGTGTGCTTGTAATGGGAAAAATAGCAGAGCTAAGAGGTAGAAAACTTGTATAACATTCATGCCTGGAACCAAACATTAGCGGATATGTAAATTCCCATAATGAGGAGTCTAAAAACCTGAGAAAGCTCTAAATGAATTATAACTTATGTGTTTAAATCCCTATGGGGGTTTAAAAGGATAGCTATTTTAAAAGTGGTGTCATTGTTTTTACAATTTCCCCATCTTTTCTGGAGGAAATTAGTTTTTAATTGGGTCCTTGTTTTGGAACTATGCCATACAGTCAATATTTTCAGCTGCCCTCTGGAGTGGTCATCAGATGTATCTGTTGTGCATCTCTCTGCATCCTTCTTAGGCTGATGTTTATGAAGATCTCCCTCGCCTTCATTGAATTTGTCATAATTCACTCCACTGCTCGCTCCGTCAGTTCTGTGTTTATTCTACCTCGGCTTGACTGTTTGATATCAGACACAAGATCACTTTTAGGGGTTTCAGGGATGTTCTTCCTTATTCAATCAAGCACACTGTCACCTAGTTGGAACTGTGTTGCTAGGCAACTAAGACAACCCAGTGACCGGGTTCAAATACTGGTCCTGCGTCTGCAGAGATTTTCCTACGTCTGTTGAGAACACAGCCTCTCAGAATTGATTACTGCAATCGATAATCAAATAGATCTTCTTTGTAACCACTTAAATTTGTTATAAACCCTCTCACAGAGGTTACCTGATTCTCACGATTTTAGGTTTGCCTTTTGAACTTTTTCAGTGTTCATCTGTTACTCCTCAGTGCTGTCCTTCATTGCAACTTTTTTAAAATTACAAGGGCATGTCAAGAAAAGCAAAATGCAAGTGGCTCCAATCACCTGCATGGTGACAGATTGACTGCTAGGGATGCAGACAGCTTTTACAAATATTTGCTGAAAAATGGGTCACTCTTCAGAGACCAGTAAATTTCAGGTCGCCGCCATGATGGAGCCCTGCTCTGCTGCATATCACGCCACGACGGGACTCTAAAACAATACAGATGCGTTGCCTGGAGTGATCAACTCTGTGTAGTTGATCTTAATATTTTGTTTGACATCAATGCCAAGAGTTTCAGCAGTCCATTTTGGAAAATTTTGTCTTATTTGGGCTGTTGCCACCATGTTGTTCTAATGTTGTGATGGGAGGAACAAGTGATCACCACGTTCACTAATGCTCTGGAGTCAGTTGGTGCTTTCTTTAAGCATCTCTGTCTCTTTAAAAAAACATTATTTTCAAAAATAGCCAATAGCACATGTTAAGAGCACAAATTCTTGGCACCAAACTATCCCCATCCTTGGTTATCCTGTGCACTAAATCCCCTTCTCTTCTTGCATTATTTAAAGCTAGAACAGAAAATTTTGGGGAATGTACAGGCATCATATAAACGCCTCTTTTTACATTCTACCTAAGTTTTATTCCAAAAATATTTATTTTCTCTTTATTGATCCTACCCAGGTACGATGCAGAGAAGGCCCGGGCATCAGCACAGGCTCAAGCTGATGTTCAGTCCAAAGTCCAGGAAGAAATATCCAGGATCCTGTCTGTGGAGCGAGCTCTCACCCAAGACAGCCTCCAGCAAGCGATCATTAGGGAGAGGATCAGCAGCGAAGATGAGAAGCTTCGTGCTCAGCTACTCGTAAGTGTTCTTTCTAATATATTGCACAGCAGCTAAAGTGAACATCACTTTTAAGATGCTGCATTGTTGTTGTTTTTTTTACCTACTTAAGTGTGTAGATTGTTTTTGAGTAGTAGAGATTGTCTCCTTGATGTAAGTGAGTTTGCACAATTTCGATTTCCTTTCCCTACATATGCTTTTTGAAGAGATTTTATAGATATTATTTCTGCCATATTCTACATTGTAAGTGTAGTTATTTTGGTTAAGAGGAATGATTGGAAAGATTTTAAAGAGGATGTCATGCAAAGTTGACTTTTCTGAGCTTTATGTTATAAAATTTCACTAGATACCTTGAAAATACATAGTACATCCCCTTAAATATTGCTTGTGATTATTCTTTCAATAATCGGGCGTTCTTCCACAAGTTTCTTACAACAGTATAGCCCATCAAGTGGCAGCATCATGTTGTGACAGCAGCAGAAAGTGCTATGATTCAGAATAAAGGAAAAAATAATGCATCCATGTAAATAAATGTCCTGAATGAAAACCTGCTCCAGAGCACTCTTAACCTCAAACTGGGATCAAGGTTTATCTTTCATTAGGGCAAGCTTATGCAGTGTTTTAAGCTTTGAAGTGTTTGGTGTTAGCCGCACTGCATCACTGGTACTGTGACAAATCTTGAGTTTGTTGTGGTGCAGGGATATCTTTAAGGAGTAATTCAATTAAATACTTGGACTGTCTCATCTCACTAGCACAAATACACATGCAGTAGTCCTCAAAGCTTCAAGTGTGTACAACAAAGTCAAAGGATCTGCACAGTTTATTGTAAACATTATACACTAAGTGAACCTATTTGCTGTAGCTTAATATTGTCTTGGGCAAATCTTACTCTGTTCATCCCTCGATTGTTATAAAGAATGTTTTCATTTTGTGTCTTTTTTTTTCTCTGTAAATTGCCTTCGCAAACAATTTCAGATGAGCATTCTTACCACATGCAGGCAGTGTATTGTTTACTAAAGAAAACACATTTTCCCTGGAGTGTGGCCACTGTTTACAGGCCTATGCTATTGATTATATAGCTCATTTCACACGCTTATTGCAGTAATAGAAAAATGAATCATTTTGTTGTGACGGAATAAGAGTGAAGCATGAACGTGATTCCCACCATTGGACAAGTATGTGATGAATCCCTCAAATGGAACCGAACACAGACTGAAAACAAAAGCGACAAGAGAAGAATGTTGAGGGAGGTAAAACCATGGTTGGGTATTCTTTTCCTGTAAGTGTCCATGAAGAAACTTTCTTAAGAAATTTGGTTTGTGTAATTTAATTGCACCTAAGATGGAGGCCATAGAAAGGAAGGGTAATAAAATAATATTTACTTTCAATGTGTTAAATATAAAGCTGCACTTAATAAATTTACAAAGCATTGCCTGCAGCTTTCTAGAGTTCTTAATCTCAAAATTAAAATATGTTTTTTATGAAAGGCATATACACCTAAAGTAGATTTCCTCTATAATGCAATCTACTTTATTTATCAAACAGTACAGTATGCTCAAATAATTATTCAAAGTAGATTAAAAAATCTCTATCTAAGCAAACCAAGCAGAAGGCATCGAGTCATTGACTTTCAGCAATAACTCCTCCTGGATGAGCACGTAGTGACAAATGCTTGTCGTTGACTATACAGAAGTCCCTTATATTGAGTTTGCATGCAGCTACAGTGGAGAAGAAAAACTACCCTTTAACAGGAAGAAACCTCGAACAGAACCTGTCTCAGTACAAGAGGCCATCTGCCACGGCCAACTGGGGGTTTGAGAAAACAGTGGAGTGAATCTTCACTCTAGTTTTCACCCATGCCTGATGCCTCTTTCTGGGCAATTACAAAGTAGGAGAGAGTTCAGCCCAATTGCAGGAGTTGACGATTTGAAATCATCAAATGCTAAAATTCCGGATAACAAAGCCCTCAGGATCATAGGGGTACACAAACCCTCCACCACATTAAAGTGGCAATTCAAAGGAGGGTACCACAATTGTTTGTGTTTATCCAAGTGCAAATATATAAGGCTACCCCTGTGTACACTGCGATAGTATTTGATGTTCCTCAAAGAGGCTACTTTTAGGTCATTAGCAGACTTTCAAACTACACACAGTTTTACAGAATAAACTTTGCCTTCAACCAGTTTACTTATAAAAGTCTTTAATTATTTTGTGAGTTTCTGCCAAATCCAATAGTTAATTTCCCTTCCAGTTTTTTTTCTGCCTCCTCACAATAGGAATAATGTAGACGAAGAATTATTGTCAGACAGTTTTTTGCTATTTTAAGACGCGGCACACGCACTGTGAGTCTGTGTGATAATTTCTTCCATATGAGTGTCCTTTGGAGTGCTGAAGTTTTAATAGAATCCGACGGGTTATCAGTGGAGGTGCAGTGCGGTTTGCAGCACTCATGTAATTGTCAAGCCAGACGCTTCCACACAGCCAATGTTCTTTTCAACTGGAAATTGACTTTTTTTGCGTTCTTTAAAGACAGCCTCTCACCCAAGACGTCTCCCTCCCTTTGTCATTTCTCTCTGTGTTCGTCAAACTCCAGGGTTGCCTGCTAACCAGAGCGAACTCATTTTTGATGAAACGTAAAACATGTTTGTCTTTCGTGTGTCTGTGTGTGTATGTGTGCTACATTACATTATTCCTGCCTCGTTTGTGTTTTAGTGTGCGACTTAATTTTTCAGTTTATTCCTTTTTACTAAAAAAGAACAGCAAGGCTAACTTCTACGATACTCAACTTTAAACTTCAATGTGAATTTTGACTTTTCTTTTCAGTTTTACAAGAGTTGCTTTTAACCACGCCTCTTATCAAGTACAAAACCACTTTCATACAGGTAGTGCATAAAAATTAAATACACGTTATTGTACCACACATAAGCATCTGTACCTGCCTAAAAATGAGAACTACTGTAGTTCTACTTTACAAAGACAATACATTAAAAATATTTAAACATCTAAGAATGTTTATGGTTTGCTAATGGAGATATAAAGGAAGATTTTCCATAGTTTTTTATTTTGTTTTGTTTTACAATGCAAACCAGATGTAGGACCAGGTATCATCTTTAAGCTTTCACTCAGTAACCCTAAAACAAATTGCATAAGAAGTTTGTTTGGAAGAGTTGAGGTGAGATGTTAAACTTAAAAATGCTTTAAGTGTAAAAAGCATGTGTAACTGTAACTGTTACACATGCTAGTGGCAGCAACATGCTGGATTTAACTGAATTAGTTTGAAGTATAACTTATGAAGATTTTTGCTTGTATGATCATTCCATGCCAAAAAGAACAATAATTCAAACAAATCAATAAGTAATGACATTCAGGCCACAGAGTGTATGTAAACTCCACCAGAATTGAACATTATTACTGGAAAAACAAAACTGTGTACACAGACAGAGCTGTCTTATTGCAACACTGTTGTGTTCCTTTTTCAGCATATATCGATTTGTCCCGCTCATTAAGATACAGGTCACGGTGAGTGGTAGGACCCCATACGTTCCCTACTTCTTTTCTCACAATGAGAGTAAGGCTATGAGCAGTTATGCCTCCCCATGCTCACCTATAATGGCCTTAACCTCCGCTTGCACAGCCACACCAATTACAGTGACATCCATCCTCGAGATTTGACTCGAGACTTTGGCGTAGACCAAGGTTGGTTAACATTTGTTTTATTGATTTGTTGTGTTTTTTTACATTAAAATTAAAATGTTACAAATCCGGCCATCAAACTGTTGGGTTTTTTAGACACTGAGTTAAAATAAAGTCTTTTTTGATTTAGGGAGAATTCTTGAGAGAACAAAAATAAGAAAAAAAACCTGTGGTTTAATTTCCTTAGAAAACTTAATTTTTAGTTTTTAGTCATAATATACTGTCTGGATTGCAGCTGGACTGCAGTTTTCTGGAGAAAATCACATTTTGTAATTTTCTCCAGAAATCTAAACTCTTAAAAGAATGTTTTATTTTGGGTTTGTGTTGTGATGGAGGTCTTGGGCAATATGGAAGGTTAAATGGATAAATTCTGCACTAGTGAGTTTAGGCCTCTTGACTGTCAAACTTGCTATTTTAAGTAAATAGTATTGAGACAACATAAGAGAAATGTAAAATTTATAATAAAACAATTTGGAAAAAATTATTTCATTATAAAAAACCTTTTAGTTTTCTTTATTAGAAACCTTTTAGTTTCCTTTATTGACACCTCTATATAATCTTCCAGAGCCATATACATCCTGCCACATACTGGTGGAAATTTGTCTGTTAGGGTTTCACTATAAATTACTGTTAGGCAGTTTGTCTGCATTCAGCTCCAATTTAGGTTATGAAATTGAAGTTCAACTTTTAAAGAGATTTTTAAGAAAATTCATATTTGGTACCCTGGATATTTATATATTCCTTGCAAACCAAAGCCATCCATTAAGGAGGTTAATTTTATTTTAAAAAGATTTGCAAATTGGCCTTTTTTTCATGTACTACTTTTTCTGTCAGTTGCTTGAGCTCTGCTGGGGGGTTTCCACAAGGAAAATTGATCATAATATTAGTAACACTGATTATATATAGATTGTATACATGTTTAACGATTAAGTCCCATTTGTAGTCAGGGTGCTAGATGATTTGTACCACCCCAGTAGGAATTCTTTCCACTCAGTCATTCCCTTCCTTGTCAGGTTGACTGGCAGCCACCAGCCAACAAGTCTACCGGTAATTGAAACTTCACACCATTGTAGGCAGGGCTGTTTGTTGTCGTCGTTGGTAATGTTGGGTTTCTGGAGTTCTGTTGTCTGCAGGGAAAACGTTCGACATCAATGGTCACACATGTAATGCCACTCAGGGAAGGCCACAGCAAAGAAAATTGGAACAAAGGCATACAGCAAACATGGGGTTTGTTAGAAGTCTACCATGTAAAAAATAACTAAATGCATTTATAAAAAAATATGAATGAATACAAAGCAAATAACATGAATATAAACATGTCTATTATATTAGTGTTCTAGTAAATAATATGTTAACATTTAATGTAATATGTATGGATTCACAAGAGCCATACAAGTCCCATATTCATTCTACATACACCTGTCAGTCCACACATCTTTATTTTAATGAAATCATAGACCTCTGCCATTCTCTTTTTATTTTCAACAATTCCTCTCCCCACGGAGCCACACTGGTCCATTGTTTAATCAATCACTGGTCATAGCATCTCACCCAGAAACAGGGCTCTAACCCTACGGCGGACTTTTCAATCAAACCCAAAGTCATCAATCTTTCCTCACTCCAAACATTGGTTTGGGTTGAGTAAGGTGATTTTGTCTACTACCGGTAACTGGTTTCAAACAGTTAAATTGTACATTTACTTTGTCCTACTTTTTTTTTGATTATTGTGTAACAAAGCTCCAGTATGTTTTAGGGTGCAGATTTACTCCAATGGCCCTGGTGGTAAATTGTTTCGGAATCAATATAAATTTAGCATAACTCAATCAACATCCAAAATGTGCAACAAACTGCATAAAAAGCTTCTTAGCTATTTATGTGTCAAGTTTTGTTTCAGTGGGATTCTCTACAGATACTCAACTTCCATGTATTTTTTTAAAATAAACTAAGAAAAACTTTGACTACAGAACAACTATAAGTTGCATCTGACTACAGGGGTAGCTGAACTATATTTAAAAAAGTGCGACTTATAGTCCATGAAGTACGTTAAGTACAGAAAAAAGTTATTTTGCAAAAGTAAATTGGTATTATATTAGTTTCTTCTGGATAATGTTTGGTAAGGAGCTATCACTTACCTTACTTAGTGTGTAAAGTTTCGTCTTTTTCATTGCTTTGTCTTGAAGGATGTCCATTCCACAATTTTTCACACAACGTCAGGAGTCCTGCACCCATTTGCCTGGCTTGAGCTACCCAGATACCATCCCAGTATAAGGGGTAGACATGAGGTTAGGCTTTAATTGGCAGGGCCTGTTGCTGGCAATCTGCACCTGGCACTCACCCGCTCACATAATTGGCACTACAGGCTTCCAGCAGCAGGACCAGGGTATAAATTTGCTTCGACTGATGGATGGATACTGGAGTCCGGACAGCCTATTTCTGACAAGAGAACTTGTACAGTCAATTTACTGCTCCATCTTCACAGGGTGGTGGGTCCATTTATTATGCATATATTCATCCTCATTTGTAATAAACATTCTGGGAAGTGATGCCAAATCATGTCATATTTGTGTGTGTAAAGAAATAATTCAATGTGTGTACACCAAACAACAGCTGCCTTACTCAGCAACTCTTGTGTTGCAGATTTTCTATATTTCCTGAGCAAATATAGAAAATGTTGTCAACCAGGCCAAAAAAAATGTAAAGGAAGTATCTTAAGTCTGATTTTTGATTATGTTTTCCAATGCTCTCTTTAAATCAAAATATATGCTTCATTGTTTATATCCATATATGTACCCTGGTTTCAAAATGGTCATCTTTAATATAGCGTTGCTTTGCTTCTGACTTTGGGAGGTAGGTTTTCAAATGTTATGATACAAGTTTTGTAAAACAGCCAAGTGCATATAATGTCATTTCAACATTAATATCTAAACACATATTAATGTTTAAATGGCTTAATAGGTAATTCAATCTTTTTACCTGGTCTTTTTCATATTAGTGGTCTTTCTGTGTTTTTTGAGAGCAGTTTTAATGTGGTTTTAAGTAAGGGAACAGTCAGCTTAGCTAACTGTCGGCATACATAATGTAATGGTGTTTGAGGGAGAAATTGCATTCAAGTGTTTCAATAACACCTAGACAAATCAAACATGGTGTCATACGGGATGAAACTACTGAAAACCAGTGAGAAAACGTGTGGTGGATAAAAGAACCAATATGTAAAAAGCTAATTTTACTTCACAAATTAACTTTTTAAATAAAGTTACTTATAATGTGAAACTAAAAAACAGCATTTAAAGCAAAATGCAAATAGGAATATTTAACAAAACCCAATAAAAATAGCATTGTATTGTAAAATATAGTGCATATGTGTACTGCTGCTAGAGAATTTTAAAGAGTGCTACTTAGATGTTGCATCAAGAACCCTATAGTTACCTCACTTTGTCTTTTATTGAACAAACATGCCACTGTGATTTTGTCCGCTGCAGTTTTAAAGTGCAGTGGACACTTACTTAAAGTGATTGTTGATGCCCCTTCAATTTTCACAAATGTGTTTTGTTGTTGTTTTGTTTTTTTCACCAGAAAACAGGAAAATGAACATACTTGTTAGAATAAAGTGTATAAAGGTAAACTAAAAGAAAAAGTTAACAGGACTTTAAATCGTAGGCAAGATATTTTTGCAGTTTTGAAACCATCTTTGTAAAATGCCGTCGTATGTTAATATTTGTAACTGGTTAGTCTCTACATGCAAAGAAGATTGGCTTCCAAGGTTTTGTATTATTTTTAATTAACTAGGGTGTAGTTTGACAAAGAGGTTGGTTGGGCAATTAAAGGGGGATGTGTTTCTGCTGACAAGGGTTGGACAGGCCACACTTCTGACTGTGAACTCCTACTTTTTATCAGGCCTGTGAAAACCACCTACTGGGGACAATGAATATGTATTAACATCCTGTTGGCATACATAATGTAGAGTATCTCTAGTCATAATCATTCAAGCCTTCAGCTGCCCATACATACACTATCAGGATTTTATACAGGTAAAAAAAATTCATAAGCCACAGGCACATGGAAACAG
Organism: Xiphophorus couchianus; assembly: GCF_001444195.1. Classification (NCBI taxonomy): domain Eukaryota; kingdom Metazoa; phylum Chordata; class Actinopteri; order Cyprinodontiformes; family Poeciliidae; genus Xiphophorus; species Xiphophorus couchianus. The sequence continues at coordinate 4,601,631 of NC_040244.1, read as the reverse complement.
ACAAACCAGCCACATGCCATGTGGGTCCATGAGGTCTAGTGTCAGCAACACATCTCGAGGCTGTGTCCTTTCATACCCATGTTGTCCCTCTCACCTTTTTTTTTTGCCGTCGGTTGTTTTTCCTCATGCCTTTCTCTCACCAGCACTCATTCTCATTAACTTAGCACCCGAGGGACATCTGTTGTCCAAAGGTAATACGGCTCATGGCACTCCCAGGTCAGTTTGTCTGTCCTCTTCTATCGGGTAAAGGAATTTTCTGCCCTCAGTTTAGGATTCTGTTCGACTAGCTCCTCATTTTGCTTCATGTTTTCATCTGATACCTTCTGTTTTGAGTAACATTTACCTTTCTTGCCTAGTTTAACTGAAGATGAGATCAAAAATTTAAATGAGCAGATATTTTATATTCCAAAAAGGGAAACGATTACAGTTTTACACCATCTTAGTATTTTTAAATTTCTGTATTGGTTTTGGCTGTGGACCAAAACTAAACTATCCCAGAAACTTTCAAGAATTTGCTTGTCACTGCTGCTACATTATTTGAAACTCTAAGCCACGGTTCATAGATTTGACTAAGATTAAGTGAGTTTTCAGACTTTGTGTAATTATTGTCAGCCATTTTTACACTGCTTTGGTGCAAAGAGCTTTAGATCGAACGTACATCTCATTATTTTGTAACACATGACAACAGTTTTGCAAAGTAAAAATACCCAGGCATATTCCATGTTCCCAGATTGCTTCATTTTCATTAGTGCATACCCTCCTAGTTGCTTGGTAATGAACCTCGAGCTCCCCATCTCTTTTGTATCTCTTCTGTGTTGGATGTGACAGATGACTTAAGACCCCCAGAGGTTCACTCCCCCAGGAGGTGGGCAAAGGCAACACCCACCACAGAATGATCAATCAATCAGTTTACACCAGAGGCGCCCGATCAGCCAGTTAATCAATCTCTGAGCAAGCAGATGTTGCTGCCGTCCATCCACAGAGGATTGGTAATGTCTCTAACACAAGCTGAGAGACTTGAAATGTATTGCAGTTCAAAGAGATTTCTTACATCTGTCAGCATTTTAACTTTTGTTCATTTTCCTTTTATATATTTTCAAAACTTTTTTATAAATGTTTCATCAATCCAAATCCAATTACACTAAACAGCTTCAGAAACAGCTTCATACTTACACTGACAGCAAATGAGATGTAAATGTTTGACTTGATTGCAACGTCTGACTCAGCCTTCTTAAAGCTAGCTGAAACAAACAAGACTGTCAGTCGTCTATTGCTAACATCCTACACGTTTGGCACTTCATCTTAATTTGCGATAAATGGTCAGCAGTTATGATACATGTGTAAAAATGAAGACGCCCACATTTACCGCCTACTTGTCATGACCTTATGTCCCGGTCCTACGCAGGTCTGCCATTTGACCTAGTAGGTCATTGTGCCATTTTTTTATTTTGCCTAAGGAAAGAGACCAGGCACAAAAGCACATCAAGGACTATGGCCTCTGCCCATGGTGTGTATGCTCTACCACCCTAGCCACCCATTGCTCCCGAATATTCTTTTATATCATGTTTTTAGTTAATAGGTTACAAAGTACATTAGTTTTTTATGTCATTTTCTATGACCTTTAGGTTGTAAAAACAAAATTATCGCTTTTTAATTTAAAAACCAAAACAAATTTCCTACAGTATGCATTATAAAAACAAACCATTTTCTTTCAAAGAGTTATGTTGCTTTTGCTGCTGTTAACAAATTTGTTTTAGCTGGACCGAAAGCAAAAATGGCTCTCAGGGTTGTAAAGGTTGCTGACCCCTGCTATAGTCTATTTGCCAGGGAAAATGCTGTGACTGAACAAGGTGTGATCTTGTCAGTCGTAGAAATCATTGTGTTCAGAAACATTTTCTACCAGTTCAGTGAACCAGTACAGACGGAATTTTTTTTAATGTTTTGTAACTACATTTAATGAATCTACAGTCTGGCATTGTGTTTGAGTGAATATTTCTGACTAAAAGAATGTGAACTTTTTCTGTTTGGCTTGTTTGCAGTTACAATATTGGACGTACGACAATGAAATACTATTAAAACTGACTAATTAAGCATCAGTTACAAAATGCCTTGATGTCTGATGCTTTGCTTCACCAAAGAGAGTAACATACCTTAAAAATGGTCTTGTAGAATTGTGAAAAGCTTTTGAACTCTGGGTGGGAGTAAGTGTGTATCCTTTGATGTCATCAGTGTTAAGCTCATTAACTGACCACACCATAATGGACATGATTTTATTGCCCATACTCCTGAACTCTCCTGTTGAGACTAATAGCTGGCCATGAATTTGAGTGTGACTGGTGCTCCGTAAATTCCCATGATGCTTATTAAGCAGCAACAGTGAATGATCTCCAATGGATTTTATAGCCTTAGCTGCAAACTCCCATGTTTTACTGGTGATGTTAAAGATTAGATTGTTATTGTCCAGTAAGGTCAGGTAATATTTTATGCTATCACCCAAAATTGATTTGCTGCTCATGCATTTTAAAGATAATGTTACCACCGATTATTTTGTAGCAAAAAGCCAAGGGTTATTACGAAGATATGTCTGAAAAGTTTGAGGTATTCTTATACCACTGAAAAGTAGAAATAAAAAAAAAACTGCCTTTCATCAAACCTCTCTTCTGATGTCTTGAAGTGTGAAATGTTCCCCAACAGCTGTCAGAAGAAACCGTCTCTTCTTCCAGCTCTGTTGTCATCTATATTCCATATTCACCCTGAATCCTCTCTCCATCCACCAAACACCGTTTCATCCTGTCTACTCTGTGAACCCTCACTTTTCTCCCTCCATCCATCTCTAACCTTCCACATGCCACCTACACCTCTGCTGTGCTAATTAACACCAGAGCATGGTCGTATTGTTCTGCCCCCGTGACCTCCCCGCTGCCAGTGGGATCGTGCAGGACTTGCTGCTCACGGCTTCAGTATTAGTTTGTCATGGGCTCCTGTCGCACGTGAACGTGATAGATGGGCCCCGGTGTGCAGCTCTGACCCACCGTGCTGCATTGCGCACTCGGGTAGTGTGAGGGAGCATTGATTATGATGCTACTCGTGACAGGGGTGAATCAAGGCAGGGACGATGGTGGCAGAGAGGGGCATAAAAGAAAACAAGGTTATGGATGATGTGCAGTTTGTTAATGTGATGAGATTTGATTTGTGCTCTATTGATCACGACATCTCTCAAAATTATTTTCACCTACCATGATTTATAAGCATCTAGCAGGCACACATTGAAACCAAACTCCTTCATTTTATTACATTGGAGAATTTCTGTCATTGAACTGTGAAATGAAAAATGTAGCATGCGCAATGTTGCTTTTAGCCATTAACTTTCCCAAAGTGAAGTAGTGCAATGTTCCTTTTGTTTGTTTGAAATTCAATTTCTTGTAGATTAAAACATTAGAATAAGGATGCTAACTTTTTTATTACATTTTTGACTTTACAACCATAAGCTGGAAAATACTTTTCTGTGATTTTGTAAGATAGATGTAAAGTAGCACTTTCAAATGAGTTTGCAAATGAAATGCTGAAAAGTATATTGGCTTTCATCCCATTTAAATTTTGACATTCCTAAATAAACTCTACCAATTTCTTTTGGAAGTTGCATATAAAGTAAATATACCACCATAAGCAGTTTGAGCTCAGTGTAAACACTGCTGTTTGAAGAAGACTTTAGAGATTGTGAATAAACAGCATCATGGAGACCAGCAGAAAGGTCAGAGATAAGGTTTTGAAGAAGTTTAAACCAGCAGTTCCTGAGCTTTGATAAACTTATGGAGAACTCTATCATCCATCATCTGAAACTAGAGTAAACCACAAACCTACCAAGACATGGTCAGTGGCCTAAACTGACAGGCAGGATAGGAACAATTTAATCATAGAAGAATCCAGAAGTCCCATGTTAATACCGAAGCAGCTGCAGAGAGCTGCAGCTCAAGTGAGAGAATTTTTTGACAGGACATTTATTAGATGTGTTCTTCAGAGATGTGGCCTTTGTGGAAGAGTGGCAAGAAGAAACCCATTATTGAAAGTCAGCCCTGCGGTTTGCCACTAACTTTCAAGGTGATGGCAAACATGGAAGAAAGTGTTCTGGGAACAAGGTTTTCTCCGGTCAAATGAGACAATATACTCTTTTGGCCAAAATGCAAAAGACAAGTAAAACAACATTTCACCAACCATGTCATTGCCACCGACATGGTGGTGACACTATCATATGCAGTGATTCAGGGATGAGGAAGCTGCATAATCCTTCGGAGTGGGACAGAGATTCATCTTCTGTCAGGATAATAACCATGAACATTCTACACAACCTACAATGGAATGCTCTGTTAAAATGCCCTAGTCAAATCCAATTAACATTCTGCATTGAGCTTTTCAAATTTAAGTTGCTTTATGTTGGTCTGTCACCTAAAAATCAAATAAAATGTTCAAGGGTTATGATTGCCTTTTGATACACGGTATATGTCCAAGTTGGTCAAGAAATGTTACCTTTATATGGTTCTGACATACTGTATTTTCTGTTAACTGAAAGTGAGCAAATGTATTGCAGCAGGGGTAATAAAGCCTCTTTTAATATTTGTTTTTCCAAAGACACCCATTCATTGCCATACAAGTTAAACATATACACTACTGCATATTCAGACTTCCGTACTGCTGACAGGTAAAGATTATTTTTATTTCGGTCCTTCCACAGACTTTGAAAGGGAAAAAAAGCAAATGTCAGAGTACTTGAAACAACAAAGCAGGTGTGAAAGAAAATGGACTATAAGGGAGCAATTCAGTGAGAGAACAGCCGGTGGGTGGGCGGGAGGCAAGGGGAGGTGGGCTGACACAGCAAAATCCACCTGTTCTCATCGCTCTCCCAGCCCTCCCCTCTTCAGCTCCTCCCTGCTTCTCCTCCTCCTTGTTCCCAGCCCTGCGTCCTGCTCAAACTGCGGCAGTCAGCTAATTAAAAACACAGTTGTCCTTAATTATTCAGCGGCTTACTAATTGATATTCACAGAGGCGATCACCGAGCCTAAACGATTCGTTTAATCTGACCACCATGGTCTCACTTTCAGCCGCATGTCACTTCCAGCCATTTGTGTTACTGTACCCTAATCAGAGATGGGATAGAATAAAAATGTTTATTGCTTATTAACAATACTGTTTATTCCTGTGCTATAAAAAGAAATTGAAGTCCTCTTGTAAAATTTTATGCATTCAATGGGATATTTTTCTTTCAGTGTCCAGGATTGGTGCACTGAAAAATTAGGCAGAGTAAAGCTGAGTGAAAAGTGCTTTCCACCAAGCTCAGAAAACTTCAGGTGTTAATATTTTTCTTACCTCAAATGCATGAAAAAGGTTACTAAACCTCAAACGTGAATATTTAAGAAGGCGAAAAATTTTTGCACAATTATAAACAAAAACTCAAAACTTTCCAGTAGATATTTCTCACATAAAAAAAAAATCTGACCAATATAGACGCCCGTCTTTTCAATAACTGTTATTCATGAAGTATGTCAGTTTTTCGATGTGTTGACAATCAGCTTTTTGTGCCGCAGGCTAATGACTGACTGAGCTTTAAGCAGAAGTCCTTTTGGCTATCTCTCAGCAAATTATTTTTATGCCCTTTTTTCATAAATGCAAAATTTTTCCAGTGCTTCTCTAACACATTCCCCTACTTGTGCTGTTGATCTCTACACTGTGTTACCTTTTGGTTAGTTAGCCTCTTGGATTCTACTTACTTTTCTCTGTTGTCCTGCTAAGCACTTTGAATTGCTTTTTTAGGTTTTTTAGTTTTGGCATACGTTTTCCATTTTCAGATAGGCTGAATAGTTCCGCATATGGTCTACAAAGCTTTTAGTATCGTCTTATCAACTTGCCTCTTTCTTTCCCCCAACCCTACTAGAGGTCTCCTCCACTAGCGACCATTTCTTTTTTTTTTTTAAGGAGAACAAAAGGTGTATGGTCTGCGCTGAAGTCTGCCTCATTGTTTGGCTCTTAGTGTGATTAGATTATCTTCTAACCCTGCTGAATGGGATTAATCAGTGAGAAAAAAAAAATCCCGACACCCGATGTGTGTGGGTCTGGGCCTGTGCGTCGTCAAAAAGGAGGGTCAGCCAGCCCGCCTGGAAACTGAACACATGCACTGGTCCATGTACATATAGACACTCCCATAGACTCTGACAAAAGGAAATTCAGAAAAAGAAATCCCTTGGTACACATTTCTGTCACAACCTCTCCTGTTTTAATGAGCCCTTTAGTCACCCTTTCAGCACACATTTATCTCTCAGCCTGCTCTCTGTGAGCACAGCTGCTCAGGCTGCTGTGTGTGCACGTGATGATTTGTGTACTGCAGATTAGTGTCTGAGCTTTCTGTTTGCATCTCAGCATCTGCGTGCATGTTTTCTTTAGTGGTAAAATCAACACCTTTAGTCATCACTTACTACCGTAACATTGAGCTTGGACACACTCCCGACAATATAGCAACCCTTTGCCAATTCTACCTCCTTCCCCATCGCCCCTCTCTATCCCTTCAGGCCAAATTGAGCTGTTTGGGGAGACAGTTTTCTGGCACCTTTGCAGGGTAATCCAGACACTTGAAAACTTTTCCATTTTCTCCTAGAGGCAGTGATTGCAGGCTCAGAATCAATAACAGGTTCTTTCTAGTGCAGTAACTCCATAATTTTTAAGGTATACTTCAGGGCACATTTACCCAGCACTATGATTGTGGTATGACTGTCTTGATTTCATTGTGCACAAAATAAACAACAACACTAGCTGCAAGGGGACACAATAGAGAGAAATGTTTGACCAGAGCAATAAAGCTAGGTTATGTCGGGTTGTTTTGAGGACACTTCGGAGACACCAGCACCCCGGTCCTGGTGTTGTTTTTTTGCCGAGTGTTGTCTTGAGTGTGATAAAGTGTTGCCCTGGAGTTAGTTTTATTCACTGTCTGGCACTATAATGAAGGTGTTTGCCTTTGCGACAGTGTTTTCTGTCTTCCAGGGCAAGCTTGGAGTATCCCCTTGACTTTGAAACTTCCCCCACTCATCTCATGTGAGGACAGCTCCTCTCTGGGACTCCTCATCACAATGCATGCCGCATACAGTTTCGCCTGCAGTGTGTTGAGTAGCTACACTCAGATGGTTATCAGCGTAGTGAAGATTGGATGGGCTAAGGCATTTTTTTTATATTGTGTTTTTCTTTATGTTGCTGTATTCCCAAGCTTCCTAGAGTGTTCAAACTCAGAACTTCAAGGCTACACCTGTGTGATCGCTTTCCTAATGTAAAAGTACTCTTTAGTAATCTTGTGTATAACTGTAAATAGCCATGCACTTTAGGACTAAACACCCATTTTATGGTTGTAAACCACACATGTATTAAGGGTGCATGCACAGGTTTGTGTAGTTGCCAGTGATAGTGTAAACTTGAAGGATGAAGTATGATTACTGAAGCAGAACAGTGTGGCAGCCAGTCACTCCTGGCATTTGAATACTAAACCTTTTCCAAATGTCACTTTGAAGAAAAGAATAAATCAGTGTCTCCTTACTCTTATCTTCCAATGCTTTCCTTATTCAGGAATTTGAGCAGAAGGTGAGTTTTTTTTTTCTTCTTTTAGATTTCTTTTCAGTTTGTTTGAGTTGTTCTGTTTTTTTTTTTCTTTCTCACAACTTTCATTTTTAGTCTGTTTGCAAATTTGTCCCTACAGCTTGGTTTAGGTAGGCCAGTGAGGTAATGATTTTTATTTTTCTTGTGTGAACTGGTAAATATGTTTTGATTAGTCTTTGGCCCTTGTGCACAGGCTGATGTTGTTTATTTTTCCTGCAAGAGGTGATCTATCAGGTCTTATCAGTGCTGTATGTCACAGAGAAAGTCAGTCGTACATTTAGTGAAGGTCACAGTAGAGGGGAGGACAGCAAAGATATGTAGCCTCGGTAAACATATATGGCAGAACACAATACATGGTTGCTACAAAAAGTGATGCTATCTTCTTGTCCTGATATTTTACCTGAAGAGCACAAGAGCCTGCCAAGGCACAGTCAGGCTCTCGCGCTTTGATGCTTGTGTATGCATCTATGTCTACCTGCATGTTCCTGGGTGCAGGTACCACTAAGTCTTAAAGCATTTTAATATTATAGAAGAGTTTATTTATTTTAACAATTCATTTCTGAGTTCAATTTGTGCATTTCATTAAAAAAACCCCAACATTTCTGGATTGGAAAATTGTTATTTTCTGCCTAATGTAGACTTCTTATCTTAAATGTCATGTTTCCATCAACTTTAAATGAAAAATACTCATATTTAACAGAAATATAGCATTAAGAAAATAACTCTGTGTGTAATTTCTCTATGCATGTTTCTCTTAGACAATTGAATTCCTGAAATAATGTTCTAATTTACTGAATATGACTGTCCTTTTGCTGCAGTTTTGCGCTATGTATTTAGGTAGGGATCTTTTTTTAAGACTCGCTTAAATAATCACTTTTTTAATTTCTTGTTAGTAAATTGAAGGGTGAAGTACAAAGTTTTGCTGGTACATGATGCCTAGTACATAAAACTTTGAACTCTTCAAGCCACAGTGGACCCCCACCAGCATTTCACATGCCTCCCCAAATCATCACTGATACTGAGTGTGGAAGTTCTGGACCTTAAGCAGAATGAATGAAGTGCCTCTCCACTCTTCCATCAGACCCTGACATCTTGATTTCCAAATTCAATGCAAAATTTATCAAAAGACTACAAGAATGTGAGAGTTGTAGCCTGCGTCCTGGTTATGCATGTGTTACGTCTGTTCTTGAAGTTCTGAATCCATCCAGTGTCCACGGCTTGTGAATTTTCCCCGAACTCTTGAATAGTCTTTTCTTCACAATCCTCTCGAGGCAAAGATCACTTCTGTTGCTTCTGCACCTTTTTTCCACTCACATTCTCATAAACATGCTTGGATCCTGCAACATCTGAGTTATCAGCTTGTTTACACGTGACCTTTTGTGACTATTCCTTCTTATGGAGATTGTAGATGACTGATTTAACTGTAAAGTTGGGTCTTCCCCATGATTGTGTTGTGTGACCATAACACTTCTGGGTTTCTTTTTGAATTTATCTATTGCAATATATAAACCTTTTAGTGGTGTTCTAATTCATTGAGATATTCTTGGACAGTCAAGTATGTTATGAGACAAAAGGGTTTTATTTGAGAAGTATTTATATGTACATATATAAAATGTGTATATTACTCCCATAATTTCCATAGAAACATTTATTTTCCTCCTGTCTGTGTTTTTTAGGCCAAGCAACTGGAGGCCAAGGAAGCAGATTTGAAGAAACAGGATGCTTTTTACAGAGAGCAGGTGGCTCGACTAGAAGAAAGGGTAAGGAGGAACAAAAACTTACTTCCTACTGATTAATGTCCTTTAAATAGTTTGCGCAACATTCTATTTAACAAAAAGTTAAGTTTGTAAATTAGGTCATCTTTTCAATGTGGTGTCAAAGTTGATTAATTCAACTTGGTTGTGCAGTTGATTCAATGCACAACCTTGTGCATTGAATGACAAATTATTTCTGTGGAAAAATCAGCTCCCTTCACATTGTTTTTTTTTTCTTTTGTTCACTTTGATGTCCTCCTGGTTTAATATCACCCTTCCTCTGAGCATCTGCGTGTTTTTCCTGTTTCCTGTATTGCTGTTAGTTGCATCAACTTTTTCACTGCTGGTTTTTTTTTTTTTGCTTGAAGGACAAGAGGTTAAGTCTTAATCTCGATATGTATCCTCATGTCTCTAACAAGTAATGCTACCCTGAGTTTCTCTGACATACTGGAGTCCCATGGTCTAGGACAAGGGTCAGCTGCAATGCTTACCACACTTCAAATGACAGCACCACACTGGTCCCTGTGAGAGATTCCTGCAAGGCAGGGGACCAGGGTCAAATGCCCTGTTGAAATGTGGTTAGAAAGGATGCCTTCATGCAGCTCTCAAATCACAAGTGTCTAAGTAAGACTGTAATGCCCTTGTTAATGTGCTTAAAATTATACACTCCTGCTGGGAATGGGTTTTCTCCCCTTTGGAGGGTGCAAAAAGTCAAACGCTCCCCATAGTGGAAGCCAGATGGAAATTATATGCTGTCGCAAAGTCATTGTGGAGGAGAACCATTCGCACTCTGCTATTATTGGAATATATTATGAATTTCAGTGCAGACAAGTTAAAGTAAGACTCTAAAGATAATAAGACTTTTCTCTACGCAATCGAATGCATCAATTAAACTTAATTTTGTATAGTATGGATGGGTTGTTTCTCATTACTTGCAGGGTATTCTGCTATCAGTGATCATATAAATTCTCTTTTCATCTAGATTACATCAGGTTATCACTCAGCCCAAAAGTCTGACGAAAATTTGATTCAAGCCAGTTTCATTTTGACTTGTCAGTGATTCATCCATAAATCCTAGCTTGACTCTTTTCCCCTACACTTATTGGGTTATTACATCACTTGGCGTACTGTTTCGCATACAGGAGCTCATTTGGTGTGGATAGTAAAAGTGATGAGTCCCAAAGAGCGTGGACATTATCGACTTTAAGCGCCGGCCATCCATCAGCCATGTTGGGCTCTGGTCAATATCCCTTAGATCAAAGTGTCAACAAAACACCTTCACACCTCAAAGAGAAACACAAGATTGAAAGAGAGAGAGGTGACGAGAGAGAAACGGACAGAGAGGAATGGATAGACAAAATGGGCAGGCTTCAGGGAAAACAGAGAAATGGTGGGTTTTAACTCAGGCAATGACATGATAGAAAAAGTAACTGGAACCAAAAACATTCTTCCTGAAAATGCACACCTAAACATTATGATAAAGTGGCATTTGTGAGAAAATATGGGATGGGGAAAAAACAAAGAAAACAAAAAAGGCGGAGGAGCTTTGAAAAGATTAAATGTCACAAATAATAGAGAACAAGACAGCTTAGAGAAAAGGTTGAAAAGCCGTCTGTTGCTGTGTTAAAAATAAGGTTAGATATGAAACGGGAAGAGGGAAGCACATAAAGGATCATCGAGAAATCTCACGTCATAAATTTATTTATGAAGAAAAAAAATGCATTAATTTATTTCAAAAACCCAGGTTAGCCATACAAATCTGCACTGAAAACAATAAGATATATTTGTCAATGCATAAGGGGAACCCCAGTCATCAGGTTAGGATTAGATCATCCTCTGTGTAATTCCAGAGACCCATATGGGGGGATTTTGTTTGGACATTTTTGATGATGATTTTTTTCTTTTCTGTCTTCATTCCCCATGCTTTCCATCTAATGTAGGTTAAAATCACTGCTGTCTCCCATTTCAGTGTTCGAACTGTAATCCCTCTAAGTGATGATATGCATGAACATATGAGAGAACATCCATAACGATAGGCATTAACTCAGAAAAGACACAATCTTGTGCATATTATTTCTGAACCAGCATGTAGGTATTGAAGTAGCTGCAGCGTAAAGCGGCGCGTACAATGTACTTATCCGGGTCAAACTGTTTGTTTGTAATGTGCGCTGGTTCATCACAGCAATTATTAAACCACTGACTCCTTCGTAGTTTATATGTAGCATGTAATCATTTTACGTAAAGCGTAGATGATGGTTAGTTTGCAGAGAGTGCCCTTACAGAAAATGCAAGACATTTCCAGAAATGTGATATGTGAAGTCTGCATTACACTGTTCCGTAGTGCACCTGGATGTAATTATTACATATTTTATTGTGCTACATAGTGTAGCAATAAGTGCTCACACATGATATAAACTTATAAGTGAGGAATTTCTGTGGTAATTTATTTTTTTAACCATCTCAAATGCAGCATTTCTGAATCAAACTGGACATACCATCATGCTTATAGCTAAGGTCCTTTGATGCCGATGACTGATCAATAGTTTTGATGCAGGCTAGTGGAGACAAATTGCTAACCAGCCCTAACCCAAGCATGTGACCTGGCTATTCAGGATGTAAATAGACAAGCCAAACAATGACCGTTTAACCAGACATTACAATCCGTTGAGGGTAAACAGATCAGTAATCTGCTTTACATGCAAATGTGTAAGAGTGGGCTGTCGGTCAGCAATACATCAACAGGTCAGCTGACCTTTCTTTAACATCACAGACACATTCAGCTATTCTAAGTTTATACTTATCAAGGCGCATCTGAAATTCTTCCGAGTCACGTTTCAATGCGGTTGCATTAAAACGTGAGCCTAAAATAACCATCTTAGGCTTCTAAATTTGTACCTCAGCAAAGGCAATTTAAGAGACGAAATGAAAATAAATGATGTGGGATTTCACAATTTCTCCGTGTGTTCACAGAGACCCATAAAGCAGCAGCATACTGAAACAGTTCACAGTTCACTCGCACACCTTTTTGTTTCTACTCGTTACCTTGTTCAAAATGACTGGACATTTAGAGGAATAGAGGGATGTGCTTATTATGGAAATATCAGCTCCAAAAAAAAATAAAATAAAAAAACTACTTCCAGAGAGAATCACTTGTATAGCATCTTGATTTGATTAGTAAATTCCTGACAAGAGAGACAAGGTGATTGTTTTATTTAGGAGGATTCATATGATCAAAAATGAAAATCCTAATCTTTGGATTATTTCAGGTAGCTAGTTATTTGTTTTTGTTTAATTTTTTTAAGTGTGAGCTTTCCTGGTAGATTACATAAATGAGGTCTAAGTGTTGATTGATCCCTTAATCAATAAATTGGATACTCCAGACAAGTTAAATAAACTTTAAATATAGTTTAAGAATGTTTTTTGTTCCATCTGTACCAAGATAAAATAAAAAAATTGCCACAAAAGCCATTTTATCTTCTCAGACCTAATGTGTTTGCATTTATGCTCATGAAGACATTTTGTGATTACTAACTTGCATCATAATTTGTCACAAAATGTCAAATTGTTTGTTTTTATATTTGATAATTTTTAGGATAGTAATATAAAATCTAGCATTGCGTAACATTAACCAAAATCTGATAGTAATAGATTAGGATGTTTATTCAAGTCTAAGAAGGAAATATTTATTAAACAAAAAAGAGAAAAAAAACTCTCAAGTTGAAGCAGGGAAGCTGGTGGACTGCAAACACAGCTGTAGTTTTCGTAGCCAATCACTGCCCTGTAGTTCTCAAAACATAATACTTCTCACTTCCAAAGCTGTTCCTTTTCCACTTAGATTGGACTAATTTAATTTTCCTCACAGTGCACTGCTAGCCGAATATTATCTCCCATCACTGTTTGTGCCCTCCGTCTGTTCTCGGCCGCTCCCAAATACCTCAGGATTCCCCCCAGCATCGTGCGCACTAGCAAAAAGGAGGCAAAGTGACCAAAAGAGAGCAAGAAGGAGCGAGATAGAATGTAAGTCTGATATATATTACATGTCTCTTCCAATCCAACATGGCCATTCATCAGAGGGGCTTCCAGTGACAGGCCATCACCAGGCTCCCAGACAGCTCAGCCTGCTGCCTCCACTGCTACTGTTCATTGGGGCCACGGCTACCAAATAGCCCCTGAAAACAATATCTATATATTTATTAAATTTTCACTCAATACCTGCCTCGCTGTAAAACAATCTCATATTTAACAATCAACTTGCCAATGTTTTTTGGGGGTTTTTTTCCCACCAGATCGTTTAAAGCCCTCCCTCAACATCCATCTCTGTATCACACCCCTTTTCTTTTAGCTTTTTTCTTCTTGTGCTCTAGTGTTTGGGTTTTTTCTTCTGAATGCCTCAATTTCATCTTTCTTTTCTTTCAGAAAATAATTTTCTTCTCCTCCTGTCTATCTTTTTTCCTTGTATATCGATGGAATTGGATTTTTTTTTTTGCTCCTGTCCTATGGAGGACAATCACAGCAGCAATTGCCATCTCATAGCAAAGCTCCACAGTTCTATGAAAGGAAGAAATACTGGAGAGAGAGCATTAAAAAGCAGTGATGGCATCTGTCTCTATCTCTGTCTCATGGTACAGCCATCTCTTACTCTGCCTGTCTTCATTCCTTTCCTTTTGTTCAGTTCTCTTTTCCTCTGTTTGTTTTTCCTAAAACACTTACTTAAAATATCTGTTTTTCTCCAATAGGCATATTTGAGACAGAGAAGCTATGATTCCAAAGCAATTTTTTCGCTCACTATGAAACTACCCCATGTAAATAATATGCTTTGGCCTCAAAACTAGAGCCAGAGCTTTGTGAAGTGACTTTTTTTTATGATATTCAGTTATTTTTCTTTCCTGCTGTTTCCTGCGGTTTAGTTATATATTGGTATTTACGTGGACTTGTCTATAGAGGCAGTTATCGTCCTTCAACTGCTACAGTCGTTTACATTCTCAAGAGCTCTGGGACAATCTAACTTGAAGTGACTTTTTGAAAAATCTCAGAAAACAAATGCAAATAGGCCACTATTCACTATTTGGCTTGTAGGAAATAAATGCTAGGCTTCACAGCATCTGCATAGTCAGAACCAGAGCTCGTTTTCTGATCTTTTAGATATTTATTTGCTTCAGCAGAGCTAAATCAAATATTTACGTCAGTGGTGGCTTTCTGTAGAACCTGACTTCATGCCGAGGATGTAGTTCGGACATTTTATTCCAATGAAAAGAACTGTGTCACTAATTAAACTGATGACACACGGTTGAGCTTCAGTTCACGAAGAGTGACTGTAAAAGTTTAATGTGACTTCAGAGGTATTGCTGATCAAATCTTGCCCTAGACTGAATGATTCGAGTATAATTTGTCATTTAAAGTGTTTCGTAAATGAAAGTGTGTAATGAAAATGCTTAAAATGTGTAAACCAACCTCTTTGTTTTCTATTTAAGCAAGCTGCAGTAATTTACACAGCTGCTGCTGTTTTTTTTTTTAAACTTAATGTTGATCATTTTGGGGCTTCATCCTATGCAAGGCCTTCCTACTTAGCAGCAGTTAAGAGGGAGAACCAATCACTTTATGCAATTATGCGCTTTATTCGTTAAAGGTCGGAAGGATTTTCTTTAAACTGAGTCTGTATTTAAGTGCTGCTTGTATCTTTTCCATATCATTGCAGTACATTAGCAGTAATGACTTAATGTGTGTTTGACACCTGTCTCACTGGCATTCTGCTTTGCTTTGGAATGAGCAAAAAACCTACCACAAAGCAAGTGAAAACAGATGGAAACCTTTTACATCGTGTAATAAATTCAGCCTCATTCCTATTGCTATTTAAAATCTTTAATCCAATGGCAAGGTATAGTTGGACATCACTGACCAGAACACTTTTAGTGAACAGCGAGGTTGTGTTTGCAGCTGCAAAAACCCTGATTAAGAAAGATTGGCACATTTTTAACCAGATGCTTCAGTGTGTGTCTTGTCTGAACTAATAAAAGGTCAGGGTTTTTCTTGAAATCAGTTGGGAATAACAGCAGGATATCACAGTTTAAGTCCACTCAGTAATCAGACAAATTATACTCTTCTCTACTGTTGAGTGAGTTACTGTTTAGCCACCAGTGTGCAGGTACACCATTTAGTTTGTGTCTACACCTGTTTCTGTTTTGTCTTTATGTTTTATTTTATTTATTTTTTAATGTTTTGTTCAAGAAAACAAGTGCGTATTTGTGTGTGTGTGTTTGCAACTGCATAAAAAAATGCCTTGCAATCACTGACACACACAACCTTTTGTCCTCTCAGGTGGATTAGTACGCTGATTAGTGCCAGCTCTGCCATTTAGGCAGGTGTTATTATGTTATATTTAGTATTCCAGACACAGACCCAAACTCAGCTCAGGCTTTCTCTCCTTTTCCTTCCAGTGGTTTAATCTCAGCACACAGGAGAGGACTTATTCTGGCCTCTTTAGCATCCCTAAAAAAATCCCTGTCTAGTCTCTTCCTTTTTAAGTAACCTTGTTTTTAAAAAATAATGTTTCTGGAACTGCATATTTTGTGGCAATTTCCTCAGCAGCACACCATTTAAATATCAACATGTTTTATTGCGTGCCTCAAAAACACATTGTAATTTTTTTGTAGCATATTTCCTCTGAAATATGCACATTTATGATGATTACACATTGCATGCAAGTTGAAATTTGTTGTATTGTATACTTTAGAGGTCAAAATTGACCTCTAAAGTAGTTTTGAGACTCAGCACATCGTGCCCCAGTAAAGTACATTCAGTAAACTGCGGTTCATTTATAATAGTGTCCATTCAAATAAAGAGGACTCCAATTGGTATCAGACCTTTTGTCAGTGTCATGTCCCATCCTCTTTTACCGCTACAGCACATGGCTATTGATCTTTTCAGCAGTGCACTTCATTCTTATTGATCCTCACTGAACTATGATGAATGTCTCTCCTGCTTGAAGGTGAAGTTAACGCAGATGAGACCAAGAAGCTTGAATGTGAAAATGCGTCACATTGCAAGTTTGTAAAGTATGCAGAAGCGTTTCAATGTTGGATGTGAAGTAAACATGTTAGAAGATTGCTGACATTTCTGATTAGTGCAAACAATTGCATTTTGAAAAAATAAGAAAGTTATTCTTTTTTACTCCTTCTGAAGGGCTTTTTTTTTTAACTAGCTGCATCCTTACACATTTCTGTATAATTTGTAACAGTTTCATAACAAGTACTTCTAAATCCATAAATATTTCACATATCAAGCAATGTTAAATTACAGATGAAGCTTTCTGAATCAGTCTTTTTGCTGCAGTCGTTTTCATTCTTGCAGATGCTTCATAATAATTTCATATATCGACAAAAAGTTCATTTATTTCAGTTATTCAATCCAAACAGCGAAACAAATTAAATAGTGTAATAAATGCCATTAGCTTGCAGATAATTAAAAACTCCAAGTCGAGTTTCACAGAAAATTAAGGCGGTACAAAGACCAAAAACAGATACAGAGATGTTATGTTATATATCTCATGAACTTGTAATCAGGCTTTGTTTCACAATGCTTTAAAGACTGTAGTGTGCTTGTTGCTCTTTTTTCCCTCGAAACATTTTCCTTTCACTGAACTTTCCATTAGTGTGCTTGATGTGTCACTCAGTGAACAGCTGGCTTCTTTAGCAGTTATTTTTTATGCTTTATTGTGGAGGATTTCAATGACTGTATGCTGGGCAGGTGTCAAGTCAACCGTCTGCCCTACAGTCTTCTCCAGGATTGGTCAGGATATGATGCATTTCTGCCATTAATATACTGAATTTAAGATTTTCATTAGTCGTAAGCCACAATCATCAAAATGAACAAAGGATTGAACTATACCTCTATGGAGTTTCACTTTTTATTTGAATTAATAAAATAAATAAAGTTTTGCAAAGACAACATTTGATATACATACTCTGCACATGTTCATACTAAAAATACTTAGTCAAGGTCCTTTTGGCATGTTCATTTACTGAAGTCAGTGCTGTTAAGTGAATACATGTAGGATGTTTATGTCCAGAACAAAGTGTACAATTCAAAGTTTTCTTGAACAACTTTAACAAGTGACACCAAAGCAAAGCACCGAGGAATTCCAGCTATCATTAAGTTCTGCTATTTATCAGGTTTTTGGTAACACTTTAGTTGACACCGTCATAAACATGACATAACACCTGTCAGGATCATAATGGAGTCTTTGTGAATGTTTATGACTGTTGCCATGAATTGTAATTTAGTGAAAAAATTAGGCTTTAAATGCAAAGTTGCATTAAAATGTGCATTAAAAGTTCACTTAAAGTGTCAACTTCTCTTGTTTCTTGAAGGTAGAAGAAACTAAGGAAGTAGTCCATTACCTTTTGATTAACGATTAAGGACACATTTAGATGTGTCCTTAATGCTTCTCTCGAGTTTTAAGTGAACATGTATAATAATGCAATATAGTAATTTATTTGAGTTGTTAGAATCATTGAAATTAGTTATGTTAATTTTTAATGTCAGTCATTTGAGTTGTTGCTGCTGCTGTTGTGGTTTTGTTGTTCCTGTGATATCAGTTTGGTCTAACCTGCTTGTTTTTAAATAATATTTAAATACTGGCATTAACATGAGATTCTGGCATTTAAATTAAAGGTAGTATCTAAATATATGACTTCCTGGGATTCCTATGTACATTTACCTCACTTATCAATGAATAATGGATTAGACAAGTCATTTGTTTTTACAGCCAATAGTCTTGTCCAAAATTTTCCATGGTAGACTAGATTTTAACCTACTCACCAAGAGCAATCTAAACGAAAGAAGTAAATGCTTTACATTTGAGGACTCACCATTTCATGAATGTATTGTGCCCTTTCCAACAAAGGAGTATTTGAAATGCTAGGCATTCCCCGACACCTTTGAAAATTCAAACCACTCTAAATCAAGCTATCTCTCATACTTTACAACCTCTCACGATGTGATTATAAATGTGCATAACAGCCTCTGGAGAGTGACAAGAAGAATCTTCCTGGGGTTATAAAAATGCTCCAGAAGAGAGTGTATATGGCTGTGTTTGAGGAGGTAATTTAGGTGGAGTGGGCTCATTTGCTACGGGTCACCAGGGGATTCTGACCACTCGTCTGTACATTGTTGACTAGCGACCTTTTGGCCTTGAAGGACTGCTCTCTGTTATTACAGCAGTCTTTTGTGAGAAGATAAGCACAAGTTTCTATGTTTCACACTTTCTCACCGTAGTAGAAGAGGTCTGATGGTTTTTGCCTTTGCGAGCTTCATACCTGCGAGACATGTGTTGTGAAAACTTTACAAACATTAAATTTTAATGAGGTTTGAGAGACGAGACAGAACAGAGTTGAGCTAAGCAGAGCACTGTGTCATACATGAAGTACATGTTTCATCAGAAGAATTGTTGCCGGTTTTAGCTTTATGTAGTTATGCTGCTATTATCAAGCATTCATGAGTTTCTTCCTTTTCTGTCTACAGAGTGAGCAGTTCTACAAGGTCACCAAAGAGAACTATAACAAAGCTGTCGACCAAGTAAATGCCAAATTCAAGTAAGTATGCTCATTGTTCGTTTCCAAAACTAATGACATAAACACTGTCACGAAAAATAACAAGAATAAAAAAAAATGTGACCACCCTTCTATATAAAACTTTTTTGTATTAACTTTTCAACACAGCTTTTCTCTAAGCTGTGAAGACCTGAACATGACACTGATAACTACAAAGCAGTGGAAAGCTTTAAGAACGATATCAGGCTCCCCGCTTCTGATTTCCGCTCACTGAAAAGTAATTAACAAATGTCAAAGAAGTCAAAACAAGATCTTAATGATGCAGAAAACTTTTTCTTATTTTTCTCTTTTAGTTGATTTGGAAATATCATCACTATGCTCATCTCATATGCCATTCAAATTGAGCTCCTGCAACTTTAGGAATTACTCCAAAATAAAAGGGACGCTGATCAATATGAGTATTTCAATTTCAAAATCGTTGAAATGTCTTCTTCATCTTTCTATTTAGGATTCAAACTTCTGCATTCAAAATTTTTCAACTGAAAACCTCTTTTCCGTCTTGCAGGGGTTGCATTCATGTTGTGATCACATGTCTGTTCTCCAAAACGATGCATTCACTGAATGTCTTTTGTCTTTATGGGCAGATGAATAGATTGAATTAAATCATGCCAGCCTCATTCCAACCGCAGCACATTTGACCCCAACCGCGTTAGTGTCATCTGTTAGCTGATGTTAATCATGTTGTAAACTGATAATTCTGAAGAGACATAGACCAATGATAATACTGAAACTCATGAAGGTTTTTGTCACTGACAGAGGGGTATCATTTATTGTGTATCTTTCTGGTTAACAAAAGTAATCTCAAACATAACTGTATGTACTAATTGTGCATTCCTATTTTCTAAGTTTTGAGTTATTTTAGTCAAAGTATTAGCATTTTTAATAGTTTTTATCTGGTCTGTCTGTCTATTTCCATTTCTTTGACCACACTCATTCATTTTTTTTCTGTCAATCTATTCACTCATCCCTCCCTTTGTCCACATCCACCATCCATACAAGAACTATTGTAATTATATTTTTTATAAATGGTTTAAATGTACCATAAACACTTGAAATTTCACAGGTCTGCCTGTGAAGTCAATCAGCTGATCCAGAACGCTGCTGCTCACATTCTCACTAAAACTATGAACATAGTTTTAGTGAGAATGTCTATTTAAAGTCTATTTAAAAGGCATTTTAAATAGACTTTAAAATGTTTTCGTTAGTTTATAAATCACTGAAATGCTAAGCACCAACATGCAATAAATATTTGTTGTCACTGTATTAACCTTCCAGACTACTCCAGGTTTTATGACCACTCAGTTTTTATGCTATTATTTTTATTAAACATTTTAATTTTTATTATTATTTTTTTAAACATATTTTTTTAAACATATTAAACCCTTCTTGTTGCTGAAATGTGCTATACAAATAAACTTGGCTTGAAAGCTGAAAAGAATGAAATTTCAACTTGGGAAAAATGAGTAGAAACTCTTCAAGGACAGATATGGAAAGGACAATAAGCAAACCAGATACTTTATTAAATTGCTTAATATTTTGTGTGTAGGTGATTCTTACCCTATTGATCGTCATGTTTTACTAATAGATGCAAACTTGTGCCGCACCTTGCAATTAAAAAAACTCAGTTGGAAGGCAATTTTAAACATTTAAGCTGTCATTGAGGTAGTTGAGATCCAACTCGTAAATGTAACTGAAGAAGACACAGAAACCCTCCCCTTCCCTCAACCATCTGTCTTCTTAATAAGAGGCCATTAGACTCCATAGTAATGTAGGGAAAGTGGATGAGGAGCCTGCAGGAGGTGGGGCAAGATTGGGCCTTGGCTCAGAACGCAACTCTAGGGAGGCTGTGTTGATTGTGTTAGCTTGTCATTAGGCAGCGCTAACACTGGGATCATTGTCTCCCTCAGAAATGTTGGAAACTGATTAGCCTAGCCCACCAGGGCTTTAGCGCTAGACTCGTAGAAGCCAGACCTTAGACTTCCCAAATCAAATTAAAGAAGAAAGAAAAAACACTGGAATCACATTAGCGCAAAATGACAGCTCTAACTCCAACCAAGCGTCGACCTAATGTGCAGTTAGTCATGTGACACGGGTCTTTGCATGGAATACTGTGATTGGAGGATTTGATTATAGGAGGTGCATTAGCAGGGCTGTGACTGGGTTCCAATGATGGAAAGGGGGAGGATTTTATTGTGTATGCGAGCTAATGAAATAGCGGGAAGGTCTGGTGTTACAAGACGGGAGCAGAGATGCATTGAGTGGATCAGACGAAAGGGGTTAATTGGATTTAACGAGTGCTGTTTGACCCATTATTGTTTATGTGAAGAAGTTCATGCATAATAGCGCGTTTGTTTGCTCTCGTAATGAGCGGCTTTTGTGTCTTTGCTGCAAGCTCCTGTGACAGACCTTACAGAGATAAGATGCAATCTTTGGCCTCTGTAGCATATTAATAAATATTTCTTTTATCTCTCAGCGACTTTTGATTTTCACAGTAATAAAAATATTCTGTTGAAATCATAATAAAATGTCTCGATGCCTTATCCATATTTGATCGAATTAACGTTTGGCATGGTAATATGTGGATGTAACATGTGAGCCATAGTTTGGGGAATATCTTTATTTCACACTTTAGCTCCTCTCAGTGCTGCTGAAGGGTCTATAAGCGCTGATATTAAGCTACAGTTTATTATAGGGGAGAAGCTGTGTAGGGCCAGATGTGGATGTCTGTCATGGTTTATTACTTTTTCAGACAAGTCAGATATTAGGAGTAGGTAGGAGCTCAGAGGTATATTACCACCTAAGCTCTGTGCAGCACCTGTTCTTATGCAGGTTCTTTGGGTTGATGCTCTTCAGCATAAAGAAAGATTTAAATGCGACTGGTGATCAAGAAATTAGCTAAAAACATTGTATCTTGTTGAATTCTAAAGTTAGCAATATTGCACTACCTGACCTGATTAAATGCATTCTCATACGACACACTCACAAAATTTACACGTATATGTATGGAATGGTGCAGATATACCATTGCTCAGATTTTTTCCTAATTATCATTTTTGGTATCAGAGGTATGGTATTGTTAACAATAGAATGTTCCAAGAACTCAACTCATATTTTCATTCTTTAAAAGAAGCACACAAAAGTCTGATGGCTTACATTTAACCATACATTTCCTTAAATACACTCAAAATGTAACAGATGAGGTTTTCTAGAAACATACATGGAGGGTTGCAACAGTTTTATTTTCCCCATGACACTGACTGCAGATAAGAGTTCCCAGTTGCCTGTAAAAATGCAACTATCTCCTTTGTTCTCTTCTGATTTATAAGCTGCCTCATTCGCCCGTGGTAATTTATCAAAGTAACAGCCACAGATATGACAGTGTCCAGCCATGAATGCTTGACCTTTTGCTCTTCTACATGTATGTAAGATATATGTGAGCTGTGCAGATATTAACAGACACCTGTGGCAGCACGAACTTATTGGTGATGTTAAATAGAACTGTAGCTTGACAGATGTATTGTTTAAAAGATCGGCTGACAAGCATGGAGGCACATTTTTATGTGATTATGAGAAAAGTTGGAAGGAAGGAAAGCGTGGGTCATCCTCAGTTTCCTGTCAGTGGGAACCTTTGACAGAGGTTAGAACATCTTTGTTGAAGGTGTGCGGTCTTTTTTTGTCCAGGGTTCTTTTTGAATTGACATGGGACATGACCATCATGTAGTACTGAGTAGGTGAAACTGATAAGGCTGTGCAATGCAAAGGATGTGAACTCCTAATTTGAACATCTCTATCCCCTTTGAAGTCTCAAAATTTGATTTAAGATCTTAAAATGTAATGTGTTTCACACTTTGTTTATGACCAAGACTGCAGATTTTCAGTTTCCTCTGTACGTGCTGCCAGGAAGGATAAAATCTCATTTTATTCAGTCACTCCACTGTCACTCCTCTTTCCCCTACGGCAACATGCTCACTCCCTCTGTCTGTTGTTTGTTTTTTCAGCTGTTTTGAATAAATCTGTTTTTTAAATTTAATCCAGTTGACAATAACAGCCGTCTCGGTCCCTGCTTTGCCTCTCAGCACACACACAAGCAAAGGTAGAACGAGGAGGATTGGAGCAAAACTTGTTGAATGGTAATGGCTCATTGTTTTTCTGCACTGTCTTTTCTGGACACCAAACCTGTCTTTCTTCTTTATGTTGTATCAGATCCCTCTTTCCTACCCATTCATTTCTGTAATGACTTTCAATAATATACCAACCTCTTATTTTCTAGAGATCAAATGTTGCACAAAATGATGGGTAAATAAAGTGATTAATACTTGAAAGTGTCTAAATACCTTCGGAATACAGAACTACACCAGTTACAGAGAGAGCTGGAGCTACAACATTATTGTCCATCCATCCATCCATCCATCCATCCATCTTCTTCCGCTTATCCGAGGTCGGGTCGCGGGGGTAGCAGCTTCAGAAGGGAGGCCCAGACTTCCCTCTCCCGGGCCACTTCTTCCAGCTCTTCCGGGGGAATCCCGAGGCGTTCCCAGGCCAGCCGAGAGACATAGTCTCTCCAGCGTGTCCTGGGTCTTCCCCGGGGCCTCCTCCCGGTGGGACGTGCCCGGAACACCTCACCAGGGAGGCGTCCAGGAGGCATCCTGACCAGATGCCCAAGCCACCTCAACTGGCTCCTCTCGATGTGAAGGAGCAGCGGCTCTACTCTGAGTCCCTCCCGGATGACTGAGCTTCTCACCCTATCTCTAAGGGAGAGCCCAGCCACCCTACGGAGAAAACCCATTTCGGCCGCTTGTATCCGCGATCTCGTTCTTTCGGTCATGACCCAAAGCTCATGACCATAGATGAGGGTGGGAACGTAGATCGACCGGTAAATCGAGAGCTTCGCTTTTTGGCTCAGCTCTCTCTTCACCACGACGGACCGGTACAGCGCCCGCTTGACAGTAGACGCTGCGCCAATCCGCCTGTCGATCTCCCGCTCCCTTCTTCCCCCATTCGTGAACAAGATCCCGAGATACTTAAACTCCTCCACTTGGGGCAGGACACCCCCCCTGACCCGGAGAAGGCACTCTACCCTTTTCCGGCTCAAGACCATGGCCTCGGATTTGGAGGCACTGATCCCCATCCCGGCCGCTTCACACTCGGCTGCGAACCGCTCCAGCGAGAGCTGCAGATCACGATCTGATGAAGCCAAAAGGACCACATCGTCTGCAAAAAGCAGAGATGAGATCCTAAGGCCACCAAATCGGATCCCCTCAACACCTTGGCTGCGCCTAGAAATTCTGTCCATGAAAGTGATGAACAGAATCGGTGACAAAGGGCAGCCCTGGCGGAGTCCAACTCTCACCGGAAACGAGCCCGACTTACTGCCGGCAATGCGGACCAGACTCTGACACCGGTCATACAGGGACCTGACAGCCCGTATCAAAGGGCCCGGTACCCCATACTCCCGGAGAACCCCCCACAGGGCTCCCCGAGGGACACGGTCGAACGCCTTCTCCAAGTCCACAAAACACATGTAGACTGGTTGGGCGAACTCCCATGCACCCTCCAGGACCCTGCCGAGGGTGTAGAGCTGGTCCAGTGTTCCACGACCAGGACGAAAACCACACTGCTCTTCCTGAATCCGAGGTTCGACTGTCCGACGGACCCTCCTCTCCAGGACCCCTGAATAGACCTTGCCAGGGAGCCTTAAGAGTGTGACCCCTCTATAATTGGAGCACACCCTCCGGTCCCCCTTTTTGAACAGGGGGACCACCACCCCAGTCTGCCAATCCTGGGGAACTGCCCCCGATGTCCATGCGATATTGCAGAGTCGCGTCAACCAACACAGCCCTACAACATCCAGAGCCTTAAGGAACTCCGGGCGGATCTCATCCACCCCCGGGGCCTTGCCACCGAGGAGCTTTTTAACCACCTCGGCAACCTCGCCCCCAGAGATTGGAGAGCCCAACCCAGAGTCCCCAGGCTCCGCTTCCTCAGTGGAAGGCATGTTGGTGGGATTGAGGAGGTCTTCGAAGTACTCTGCCCACCGACCCACAACGTCCCGAGTAGAGGTCAGCAGCACACCATCCCCACTATAAACAGTGTTTGTGCTGCACCGCTTCCCCCCCCTGAGACGCCGGATGGTGGACCAGAATCGCCTCGAAGCCGTGCGGAAGTCTTTCTCCATGGCCTCTCCAAACTCCTCCCACGCCCGAGTTTTTGCCTCAGCAACCGCCCGAGCCGCATGCCGCTTCGCCCGCCGGTACCCATCAGCTGCTTCCGGAGTCCCACAGGCCAAAAAGGCCCGATAGGACTCCTTCTTCAGCCTGACGGCATCCCTCACCGAAGGTGTCCACCAACGGGTTCGAGGGTTGCCGCCGCGACAGGCACCGACAACCTTGCGGCCACAGCTCCGATCGGCCGCCTCGACAATGGAGGCACGGAACACGGTCCACTCAGACTCCATGTCCCCCACCTCCCCCGGGACGTGTTCGAAGTTTTGCCGGAGATGGGAGTTAAAGCTCCGTCTCACAGGGGATTCCGCCAGACGTTCCCAGCAGACCCTCACAACACGTTTGGGCCTGCCAGGTCTGACCGGCTTTCGCCCCCACCACCGGAGCCAACTCACCACCAGGTAGTGGTCAGTGGACAGCTCCGCACCTCTCTTCACCCGAGTGTCCAAGACATACGGCCGCAGATCCGATGAAACGATGACAAAGTCGATCATCGAACTGCGGCCTAGGGTGTCCTGGTGCCAAGTGCACATATGGACACCCTTATGCTTGAACATGGTGTTCGTTATGGACAATCCATGGCGAGCACAGAAGTCCAGCAACAGAACACCGCTCGAGTTCAGGTCGGGCGGGCCGTTCCTCCCAACCACGCCCCTCCAGGTCTCACTGTCGTTGCCCACGTGAGCGTTGAAGTCCCCCAGCAGAACAAGGGAGTCCCCAGGAGGAGCACTCTCCAGTACCCCCTCTAAGGACTCCAAAAAGGGTGGGTAATCTGAACTGTCGTTCGGCCCGTAAGCACAAACGACAGTCAGAACCCGTCCCCCCACCCGTAGGCGGAGGGATGCTACCCTCTCGTTCACCGGGGTGAACCCCAACGTACAGGCGCCGAGATGGGGAGCAACAAGTATGCCCACTCCTGCCCGACGTCTCTCTCCCTGGGCAACTCCAGAGTGGAAGTATGTCCAGCCCCTCTCAAGGAGACTGGTTCCAGAACCAGAGCCATGCGTCGAGGTGAGACCGACTATTTCTAGCCGGAACCTCTCGACCTCACGCACTAGCTCCGGCTCCTTCCCCACCAGAGAGGTGACATTCCACGTCCCAAGAGCCAGTTTCTGCAACCGAGGATCGGACCGCCAGGGTCCCCTCCCTTGGCCGCCACCCATCACACAATGCACCCGACCCCTTTGGCCCCTCCCACGGGTGGTGGGCCCATGGGAGGGGGGGCCCATGTTTCCTCTTCGGGCTGAGCCCGGCCGGGCTCCATGGGTAAAAGCCCGGCCACCAGACGCTCGCCATCATGCCCCCCCTCCAGGCCTGGCTCCAGAGTGGGGCCCCGGTGACCCGCGTCCGGGCGAGGGAACACCAAGTCCAATGTTTTTACTCATCATTGGGGTCTTCGGGCTGCACTTTGTCTGGTCCCTCACCTAGGACCTGTCTGCCTTGGGTGACCCTACCAGGGGCATGAAGCCCCAGACAGCATAGCTCCTAGGATCATTGGGGCACTCAAACCCCTCCACCACGATAAGGTGGCAGCCCATGGAGGAGACAACAACAACATTATTGTATCCCCCCAAAAATGACTGTCAGCTGCAGCACTTACCAGTGAAGTTCCACAGAGCTTCATCTTATTCCCCATGCTGATTTTCCAATCTGTTTTGCCTTTCGGTACCAAATTATGGTGACAATATTTAGATCTATTTAACTAATAAGATCAAAAGAAGACACTTTTTGTCATAAGGCTAAAGGTAGGACCCAAATCCAGGCAAAATTTAAGACAGTAGATGAAGTGTGTGTTTAAAATCAAACGGAAGAAGTACTAATCAGAGGCAAATGGGAACTGTAAGAGTCAATAAGAATACGGATCAAAGGGAACAAAATCCAACAAGCTCAAGGAACAGATCTAATAAACTCACATGAAGGTATAAACTAAATAAAAAACAAGAACATAATCAAAAGATAGAAGAAAACCAAAACCCAAACAATGCCAGTTGATCTGTTTTAATGGTATTTACTCACATAAAACTTCAACTTTCTGTCACCTGATTTTTGTTTTTGCATGTTTGGAGGTCAGAAGATGTATACAACGGCGATGCTGCATTTGGCCCTTTAATTCTAGTTTTTTTTTCTTCCATCAATTGTCAGTGCAAACCCTGTTCTCCTGAAGTGTCTTTTAAATTTAACAAGCAACATCTGTTGTGAAGTGAATGTTTTTTTCCAAGTAGGCCTGGGTTTTGTTGCTGAGGTAAAGTCTTATTTTTTTCAAAAAAGATTTTAAAGTGTCATAAATACTTTTTAAATTCTTCATAAGGACACTCATCACTAATTTCTTTGTCTGGAGTAGCTGTTATGCATTTACAAGTAAGCTATAAAAATTAAACAGCTTTACATATAAATATTTAAGGGTATAAACATGTTGACATAACTAAAATAACATTTATTGATTTATTCGACGCAGTTATTTTAAGAGATACTATGCTTGTTGTAGTAATAGAGGAGTGTTTATTTTTAGGTTAGTAAGCAGTAGGACGACAGGAAAGACTGAGTAGCATTTTGACCTTTCTGTCAGTTGAGAGTAGGCACAATTCTGTAGCTAGACAACCTGGTCACAAGGACACGATGGTGGTCAGCTGAAGAGACAGAAGTCAATAACTGCTTTAAAGGCTCCTCTTTTGGTCTTAAGAGCTTCGTCTTTCCGACTGGGAAATGCACACATAATTCAAGTTACATCCAGCAACGGGTGGGGGAAGGGGAGTACTATGTTAAAGTATGCTATATACAGCCAGAGAAAACTCCAAGAGTTTCTCCAGCTTGTTTTTTGAGGTCTATAAACTGTAGCAAAGGATACACAAGATTTAGTGTTTTGGAAACCATAACTTTTGAAAACCCAGTATGCCTTGATATCCCAACTGGTCCTCGCCCCTTACTAACTGAATTTACTGATATAGTTTAAAGTGAAGAGAAGAATGGCCATGGATTTATTGTGAGTCTGCGAATGGGGAATTTCTTTCCCTAGGTTTAGTGAAAAATGTGATTTTTCTAAATTATTCATTTTCTACGATCAATTTTAAAGTCAATCTTTGTCACCACAGCAAAGAATGTCCTTGGAAACCAGATAAGTGCAAAGGTGAGGCAGATATGGGCTTGTTCAGTGATGGACCTTGAGATACAAACATACAGTTAGCACTTACACAATATAGTTAATTAAAAGATTTTGATGGCAGCATAGTAAACAGAGTTCTTACACTGCTGACAGAAAAACGTGAACTACTTTTGAGTTTGGATTTTTTCCAAATGAACCCAAAATATACTATAAACATCCTCAGCAATCTCCATTTCCGTTACCTTGGAGGCTTTAATAAGTTGAATTTTATTTCATGTTGAGCAAAATCTCAAACTATCTTTTTGCCTGAGGCAAAAAAATAGTTTGAGGTGCATAAGGAAGGTAAACGCAAACACACCAAACTCCTTCGTTTATCCCACTCATCATTCTTGGTCTCCCTTACAGTTCACTCACTATAGAACAGTGTTTTCTGTCTTAATTTAAGTCTCTTTCACTCTCTTCTTGTTCATTATTGTCCACTCTTGCCTCCCATCCTCACCCTCCCTCTTCAATCTTTGGCAGTCTTTTATCCCTCATGCTTTTTTTTCTATTTTCTTCTCTCTCTTCATGTCCCTTTTCTTTTCCTCAATCTCTTATCCATGCTGATGTATTTCTCTGCAGGGGGTCACTTAGGTCCGCTTTTTAAAAGCAGCATGGATTAAACGTGCTTCATTTTTCTCCTTAACTGGATCATTTGTATTTATTTACTTGTCTTATTATTGACGCCTGCCTTAACTAGAGAGAACAAAAATGCCTTTTAAGGGGGAACCGGCACCCTCCCCTTAACCCTGTTAACCCCAGAAAGGACCTAAATGATGATGAATAGACAATGTGGTGACTGGCAACGCAATCAGTGCTGGCTGAGCATGATCTATACTATCAATGGAGCCGCATTTGTTGCTTCTGACTCTGATTGGCGTATGAGTGATGGGAGGAGTTATACGTGAGTTATTATGTGAGATGCGAGCAGATTGAACCATAACGTTGTTTTCTCATACCCTTATTTTTCAGTATTTGTTGTATTGAACAATAAGCTTCTGATACAATAGGAAAACCCATAAATCTTTCAAAAAGTAGCTTAAACTTTATTGCTAAACTATTCTAAGCTCATTAAAATCAGCCCAAATGCCATTTGATAAGATTTCTTTGGCTCTTATCAAAGACATGGCAGGTTTTAAAAGAAAATTAGGCTGAAAAACCTAAAAAAAGAAAATTTTGTTTTTTTTCTATTTCATCTTCACAGCCATTGTATATTTTCTACACATAACCTTTTTCATTGAGAAACAAGCTCTCTTGGAACATGTCACCTCAGACCTTCATCAACAAAAGCTCCCACAAGCTGGGTAAAAATAGGTTGACTGCACAGTTTACCAAGATCTTACAATCGTCAGTGTTCGTCTAATTTGTTCTCAGTTTAATACATCTGGGCAGACACTGGAGGACAGCTTGACAAGACGCCATCCACTATGGCCCAGATTAATAAATCATTTTATCTCCAGCCACTCCCACTGGATTGTTTGCTTGCTTAGTCCAGGATTCAAAAGAATGTGGGTCCATCCTCCACTTTATGTGCCAACTTAGACTAAAAGTGCATTCACACCAGCCTGTTACTTCATTGGCTGTGAAGTTTGCTTGACATCGCCTACATAGAATTGTCCTTACATAGATGCGATGCGATGGTCCACACTAGAGGACAGTATCGGTGTGGTTCAACCTAATATTGATCACGAAAGATTATTTATGTCAATCAGGATTTAAATACTCTGTTAGCTTAGATAGAAAAGTAGTGAAGGACGGGATGGAGTAAGGGTTGAAGTATTGGAGAGAAAAAATGTTTGAATGTCAAAAGGCTTCTCCGCTATGTTGTTAAATGGATATTTATTGTTTACAACAGAAACATTTAATGACAAGAAAAATATGTCCTCTATTTGTCTGCCCTTTAAATCTCAAGCTATCAGAGTGACAAAATAACCTACAGATGCACCATTCAGACTTCTCCATTGGTGCCTGGTCTTTTGTCAAAAATCGTTCAATCGTTCATTATTTCACCTTTCTTATTACTTTTCTTCCAGGAGACCCTTTAATGCCGTCCACTGCTGGAGTGGATGACATCTTTTTTTTGTCTGTCTCAAGAGTTGCAACCCTTTGGCTCACTCTATGTTTAGAGCTGTGATGCACCTGAGATTATGACAAACGGCCATGCCTGTTCACACACTTGTCTCACACTATGGAAGCCTGCTGTATCATTAACGGAGATCTATGAATGTCATTTTAGAAACCGATGTCAGAGCAGATGGGAGTCATGGTCGATATATGTGTTGGTTTGAAAAATGGAACCCGCTATTCTGTGTATCGTCTGTTGGTGTCCAGATCGAAAGGAAATCCAGACATGAATCTTAAGGCATGCCATGGCATGTGCTTGATATGTTCTCTAAAGACTGTAGACTTAGACAAATCCTACTAGAAAATGTTTCCTCGGAGGAAATATGCTGACTTGTACACTCTAAAAGTGATACAGGGACACCTTTAGGATAGAGGAATGTGTTAAGGAAGAATGAGCAGGTGATCTATTATTCTTTATTGCATAAAACCATACAAAAACCCCTTCAGGGTTTTGTATGGTTTCTGCTTCTTACCCTGATTTTTCTGTTCTCTGCTCAAGAAACCTTATAAAAAGCACTTAGATCTAGAAATTACCTTTTATGTCCTATATTTCATTAATATTCTTATTTCTAAATGAGCAAACGCATTGGGTAGTTGTCCATTTTCTTTTCAAGATTTTCTGTTTTAGTTTTTCACGACCCACTGTCATGGTTTACTCTTTTTTTTATTCCTCTTTTCTTAGTGGTTTTTGACGTGCAGCATAAACACACTAATACAGACACCTGAGCCGACCTCAGCCTCCCTTTTATTTGTCCTATCAGTAAATCAGGGATATGGGAATTCTGTGCCTTTGCATGGGTGCGTGTGTGTATTGGGGGTTGGGTTGTATGAGGAGTTGTTATAGAGACCTTTACTGCTACTGATGGCAATAAGTCGAAACCCCTATATGACTGTTCAGATTTACTGTCTCGGGGGGATGAAGTGGGAAGAGCACACTCTTAAACTCACAGAGTGCAAATAGTACACTGTATATGACAGGATGACTATATTTATTTCAGTGCCACGTGCAGTTTTATTAAGCAAGCCAGTGATTGAAACTGGGTACTGTACATTGGTCTCAACGTTGCAAATATTGATGTGCTGGTAATTTCTTTCAATGACTGGGAACATGATGTTAGATTAAGAATTCAGCTAATTAATTTGAAAGTAAAACAATAAAGGATATAGCATAAATAATGCATGAATAAATTACAAGCAAATTAATTTCATATTTTCATATTCCTTTATTTAATCAGGTAAACCCCATTGAGATCTAGATCTCATTTTCAAGAGGGACCTGAGCAAAAAATTTGCAATACATAGCAACCTGGTTACAAGATAAAAACAATTAATGCAATTGATTTGCCATTAAAATACATTTGTGAATGTTTGTAGTGAATTTTACATTCCTTTTGTCTTTTTGCATATAAATGCTATCTCAGACAAATTAGAAAATCACGCAGCCTGCTGTAATGAGTCATAGGGACTGTTGAGAAACATTAGCGTAATGCTGTAGATCCATAAATCACTCTCTGAATATATAAAAAATCCATCTAAATGACAAATTTTTCTCTCCTCTTCATTAATATTCACATAGACATGATTCATGTATACTTCCTAAATATAAAAATCAAAATAAATGTTAGATTTATTAAATTATTAATTTTACAGAAGGGGTGTTGATAAGTAAAACAAGGCTTGGAATCAGCTTGAGCATCCAGGACCAAAACAGCTACAGACAGACTTGAGATAAGGGCCTTACTTTGGTCCAATGAGCTGTTTTTTTCAGAACCAATCTACAGCTTTTGCTTCAAATTATTCTTGCATAATTTAAGGTTTTTCTTGCATAATTTAAGGTTTTGGTTACTCACATTTGGTGTGTACCTTAGTATTTAATTTGTATTTTGTATTCTTTTGCACTTTTGCTTACTGTGTGTTATCTTTGTTTTTTGCCTGGGAGCTGCTGGTAACTTCAATTTCCTGAGGGAGTCTTCTCAAAGGATCAATAAAGTACAAGTACAAGTCTAAGTCTAAGTCTAAAGTTCTGACTGTAGTCTTTCTCTCACCTGTAGAGAACTTGACTTTGACTCAACAGTCACATTTGAATAAGCATAAAGTAGAAACTTGGAAGGAGGTGATAAATACAAAAGGTGACTGGCCAATACAGCAAGCAGAATGCCTTTTCAGAATTTGTAAAGGTATTCCTCCAGCTTCTAAAGAATCTGGCAGAAACTATTCAAAGGATCATAGCAGAACTCCCACATCTGCTTTTCAATAGTTTTTTTAAGTCTAATTTTGGCAGAAAACCTGGATTTTATGTGACCATTACAATTTGTTGAAGTCTAGATTGGTGCTTTTAAAATTCAGGAGATGCTCAAGCTCAGTGGTCTTAAATATATTCGCCCATTTGTCAGATGAACACATTAATTAACCCCAACAAAATAAAAAATTATAAAGCGAGGACAAACCAGAGGAGAAAAATGTTGATCAGGCCTCTGGCCCTCACTCTTCCTTTTATTCTGTTAAACTATGTAAACATAACTACATCAAGACTTTTGTTTTAGGAACCTGATATGGTGTCCTTGTTTAAGAATGCCAGGCAGCTTTGGTTGCATGGGAACTGGATGATTCATAATTGTTTTGTTATAATATTTGTAAGGAAAGTTTAAAATTCCCACAGTGGCTGATGCCATGCATCAGCATTCAAATGTGCTACTGTTGCCACAAAAACCTCGAGTTTAAGTATACAATAACTTTACAAATTAAAGCAACATCCAAGGGTAGTTATTATCTATATCATATATTTTTAAATAGAAATAATTAAAAGTAGCTTTTGTAATATTTTGAATATTTCAAGAAATGTTCAAATGTAAGGGGCATGTTTCATCATAATTTGCATAAATGACCATGTCTGTTGTTGTGCTTGGCTCATTCTGTTCCACAGCAATCACAGAAAATGACACGAGAGCATTTAATGTAAAAATGAGGGAGGGAGGGGAGGTTGTAGTCACTTTGCACCGGCTGTGTGCGGTTGGCGGTTGAAACTTAATGTTAATCTTAATGACAGATGATAGAGGATGCAACATCGTGCTGCAGTGTGTGTGACAGTGTTATTGTCTCTGTGATTAACTCAGCCACGTTCGCGGCCCTTTCCCCTGAGAGAGCACCAGAGATTAAGCATAAATAGAAGTACCTCTGTTTAGTTTTTCATCAAGAAATGCTCTTCATTTCAGTCCACCCCCCTTTCCTCTCTCTGCCTACCCCTCTCTCCATTTCTCTCTCTCTCTCTGGGGCCATTACTGGTGATAAACACGGCGGTTTGTATCAGCAGGATGCACCTGGCATTAACGGGAATGCTTAAGAAAGTAATTAGTGTGCTTATGTGGCTCCTCTCCTCCCTGTAGATGCCCATAGGCGGTGTAATAAATGAGCGCCAGGATCCATAGGAATAGGATGGCAGCGATTTCTGCCAGCGCCGTTGTCATCGTTCAGCCCCCCCGACGCAGAGCGATGGTCTTGTCATGCGTTCTGGCAAACGACTGAATCTCGCTTTGATAGATCCGCAAATGCAAAAACCTTTTCCACTCCCAGCAGCGTAATGTTCCAGGCTGCACTGCAAGAGGCAAATGTTGGGTGTTATTTAAGTTATAGAAGTGCTCCAGGACTGAACTCAAAGAAGGAGTCCAATGCTTTGGAATGAATACTTAATCCCTTTTTCTTTTTGCAGAAAGGTAGTTGAGAAAGTAGAGACCACGCTTACATCTATAAGCTAAAAGTAAAGTAGAGTAGCTATGAGCACATTTGTCTGCCTTAGCATTAAGAGTGGAAAGTGAAAAAGCTCAAATTTGAATGGCTACAATCACTCAGACTGCGTTTAGAGCTGTTCTACAAAGAAAGAAAGACGAAAACCATCTTAAATTGATTGTAAAGACTAAAAACTAAAAATAGGAAATTGCCGATGCATCTAATTGTTGAAGATTTGGAGACAAGCCCTCATACAAGACTCCATGAAAAAGACCGCATATAGATTTTTTTTTCCCTTTTTTGAACACTCCAAGCAATTAAGACCATGTGGTGATGGCGCATATGTACACATCTTCATTGCAACAGCTTCCTGCTGCATTGCACCCTGGGTAATGACCCATGCAACCAATCCCACACTTTGTATCCACCAGGGGGGTAATTCCTCTCTCCAGGATGCAAATCAAACATCTGATTCTGACTACGGGGGCTTGGCTTCATCGCCCAATATTCCTTTGAGATGTCCAGAGTTGCTGCCAGGCAAAATCCCTTTGCCTTTCACACCCATGCGAGGCGCGCCTAGTGAGGCAGATGCGGTGTCCTGAGCACTCATGTGAGCAAAACGATGACACCGCTATTAGCAAAATAGGCCAAGAGGCATCTGCATGCGTAGTCATTATGGATTTTTATGGGGTGTGTGAACAGAGAGACAAAAGCAGTTACGCTGCACAAGACACCAGTGTCAGTGGAATATCCAGCTGCTGGGATTCGTTAAAACATCCCACTCCTAGATACATTTAAGCCAAAAGACACATTTAAATACATTTACAACTACGACAAATATGACTTATTGTAAAGTATTTGCACCCCTTTTAGGTTCCAATTAAAGCTCCTATACATTTTATGTGGGGATTTTCCACTCTTAATGCAAAGTAAGAAAAAAATACTGCATGATTTACAACAAAATAAATCATGCAGTATATTCTGCAAAATAATATTCTTCATTCCTGTTTCGCCCCCTTCCATCTGAAAAGCCAAAACAAGATAAAGCACAAGCAACAGCATTCAGAAATCATTTAACTAGTAAATCCAGCTGTGAAGGCCTCAGAGATTTGTTAGGGAACATTAGTTAACAAACGGCAATAAAGACGATGAAGCACAGCAGACATATCAGTGTAAGAGAGAGGTTTACGTCAACATCTGAACATGAGGTAGTAAAAATGCAGACCTAAATCCACCTGAGAGTCTGTGACAAGTTGAAAAATTCTGCTAAATTTGCAAACCTAGTAGAGACATAACCCCAAAATTTTCAACTTCAATAGCAACAGAAGGTTGTCTTTCTTAAGTGTCAATTAAATCGGCTGTAAATCATTGCACACCTCTCTCTTCCAAGATCTTTTAAAAGCTATGCACTTCTTCACACGAAAACCAAACAAAATTCATTGAAATTTGTGTTTTGCAACTTGACAAAACGTGGAGATATAAATAATTTTGCAAGGCACCGTATCAATAATAATGCCATTCATTATATTCCATCATATTAATTAGCAACAGATGATACCTTGAGGAAAGACTCACACATGCTAACATGAAGTGATGTGTTGCCTGCAGTATCAACAGACATATTACCATAAAACAGCTTTTATATGAATACCAAGAGATGGGCGATTTGTATGTAAAACAGTCAAGCTGCCTGGTTTCAGATAGATGTTCAGAATCGTTGGATTTGTCCAAACGAGCGATCAGTTATTTGTCATGAGAATTTTTAAGCATATTATGGGTACGAGGAGAGACTACTTTACCAGAAGGGTGTACTTTTTGGGTAATAATTAGCCTCATTATTACCATCATTATTACCATCATTACTTTCCCAGATATTCAAAATATCTGCTCTGAATTACATATTTAATATCAGAACCCCTACTCTGTGCTCTGGCGTATTTCAATTTTTTGTGGGATGAAGCTGTTTTTTTTAGAACCCCCTTGGTCTCTGGCAATATGTAGTGGTGCAAACAGCAGTCTGTGGACCTTTGACCTTACTTGCTGCAAATAGTGTTGCAAGTTCTTGCCTCAGGTCTTTCAAGCTGGAATGATAGTAATAATAAAAAAGACAGTGGAGGGTGTGGCACACACACATTCTGTAATCTGCAATGTAGCTCAGTGAGCTCTAAGTACCCAATCTCTCTAGTGGTAAAATTGAAGATTTAATATCTTCTGTATTTACTTCCCATCTTTAACTGCCCCCCCTTTGCATACCGTTTGTTTTGCATTGGTTTTTTTTTAAGTCCATTTGCATTTTATATTATTTAGCCCATTCTTGGATTCATTCATCAGATCCCCCCTGCCCTCATATCCTCATATAACCAACCTGTTAAAATGCTTTTCCTCTCTCGCTTTCTTTGTTTCCTCTTTTCATCCCTGCAGGAGGTACGAGGTGCATCCAGTCTGTGGAGACCTTCAGGGCCAGATTCTGAGCTGCTACAAAGACAACGCAGGAAAAACTCTGAATTGCTCCAACATAGCAGCTCTTTACCTGCAGTGTGTTAACAATGCCAAACAGGTGTGTATTTCCTAAAGTAAGCTGTTCCTTTTAGAACATTTCTTTTGTCTCATCTGAACTTCATTTATTCAGTTTCCTCTTGTTTCATAACACTAGTTATACCTAAAATACAGTTATTTTAGTCACTTAGGGCATACAACTGTGTTTTACACACTTAATATTGTTTAGAATGAATTTATGTATCACAAAAACATTGATCAATCAGTGTATTTTTATAAATAGATTATCTCTTTTCTGCTGTACTATCCGTCTTATATCCTCTTATTAACCAATCCTACATTACTACATGACAGTTGATATAAATCTAGTTGTTTGTGTGTGTTTATGTTGTCAATAAATGTGTAGGGCACCATAAATTAGCTGGTTTCTTAACTATTTGAAAATCCAGGTAATTTAACATGAGACTAATGCAGTCAGCTTGATTTCATTAGTCTCTTTATAATAATCATCTTTTCCCTTTCAAAAGAGTGACAAACATGTGCATGCATCTTCATGGAACAGTAACATGTAAGTTTTGGCATTTTTCATTCCGATAGAGCAGATTTCTGTTTGGTGGAGTCTGTGTGAATTACAAAGTAGTGCCAAATGTCTGTTAGCTGCATCGTATGTTAGGCCTTATTTGGTACAGCACAGTATTCCTTCTGTAAAAATCTAAACTAATTTGCATGCGGTGCCTTAAAAACATTCACATCTCTAAAATGTTAAATTTTTTCACATTGTAACCACATATTCCAATATATTTCATTGGAATTTTATGTGACAGACAAACAAAAAGTAGTGAATAATTTAGAAGTGAAATATTTTGTAGATTTCAAATAGTTTTCAGCCTCCCTGAGTCTATACTTTGCAGAAGTATCATTCTAACACACTGATATTATTTCATTGTATCTCTGGCTGTATGTTTAGGTTGAACCTCCACTATATATAATTCAATTTTCCATGAATTAGGTCAGCATTTTTGTCCCTGCTGAATAAAATTATCACCACACTATAATGCTGCCACTGACATGTATAACAATTTGGATGTTATTTGCATGGTTATACAGAGTACATAGAGTTTTGCATTTAGTCCAAAGAGGAATTTTTGAATTTTGGTTTCCTCTGACCAGAGTGCCTTCTTTCACAGTTCTGCAGTGTCCCCCTCTATTACCGGCAGCAAATTGCAAATGTGATTTCTTTTGACTTTCTTTCACCAAATACTTTCAGGTTGCCACCGTTCTAGAAAGGCCAGACTAGTAAGGTGGCTGTAAGAGTAAAGCTGATGAAAACAATTCCAAAGTTTCAGATGTTTATATGTTGAGAAAAATATTCTCGTTCCACTTCAATGTCATGAGCCGCTTGGTGTTGGTCTTTCACGGTAAATCCCAGAAAAGGCATTGAACTGTGTGGCTGTATCGTGACAAAAATGCAGACATTTAAGAAACGGTACTCAATTTTCACCCTCTATCAAAGAATAAACTTGTGCACCCATTTCCATAACACAAGCCGACTGTATGCTTTTAAACAGGAGAGCACAGCTTCTATGAGGTTACTGGCGCCTGAACAGATATCACTAAATAGCCTGTTTGAACCTTGCAGTCTGTTTCTGTAATACCTGCTGACACAGGCGTTCCCTTCGCCGTCTGTTTATATTTAATGTGATAAGTCCAAGTGAGCAGCAGATGCCACTCGGACACCCCTGTTCTCTGCTCAATACAAGTGCAAATGTTTTTTTGTTGTTTTTTATTTCCCACCCTCTACCTCCCACAGTCAAAACAGGATGGATCTAGTGATGTCACTCAGACTGATATTAACCTGATTCCCCTTCTGTCTCGCGTTGCCCCCAAAAAGACTCAATTTGCATTCATAGAGCTTTTCTATTAGATTTTTTTTTTCTGCAATTGCATTGTTTTCCCGGAAATGAGGAAAACTGAGTTTTGCCTCTCTCGGTCACTCGTGGGTATTAGTATTAGATCTAAAAGTCAGATGCAGGCACATTTTTAAACTATACATCATGTAAATTGCCCCGATGTTTTATTCATCTGGTGCCGTCCGTGTGTGTTTGCATGCACGCCCAACGCCGCTACCTGTACGCTCGTCAGAATGCAGCGAGGGTACGCTCACATTCTGGCTGCTGTGTTATAATCTTGTAAATTGTTTGGAAGCAAGCCGGAGACGGCATGGTAATCCGCTTGTGTTTATCACCCGGCAGCAATCACGGCGCACTCCTGTTCATCTGGGCTTATCTGTCTTAAGACTTGCTTTTAAAGTCATTAGGTGTAAAAGAGACGGTTCCATGATAAGGCTTTAAAGGAATAATATGCAGAATTACACAGCCAACAGAATAAAATGGGAAGGAATGAAGTAGGGTTTGATATGAGCTGATGTAGCCTCCTGATTAGGATGTTTATTCAGCTTTATCAGAGCCTAGCAGGAACCCTCTGCAAGAACAACTGCCAAAGGACGTTCCTTTTTTTTAGCTCTGCAGGTCAGAAGATCCAAAAGTGACCTCTAAACAGTTGCTTCTCATAAGTCGGAGACATTTGGTAGCGCGGCCCAGAGTTTTTTTTCTGACAAAATCGGTTTCCCCTTCAAATTCAAAAGTTGACCAGAACACACAGCGCCACGGGCACTGATAGCAATGTCCAAGCCGTATCGCCACGGATAGCGGCCCAATCCCCCAAAATCCGACTTTGACAATGCTGACCCCTCAACTGGAGACCGTAGCGCCGTCAGCTGCTTGGCCTTTGTTACTGATAATTAGCCTTTTTATCGCAGCAGTCAGTGATAACATTTAAACCCACTTTTACTCCCGTTTGTGCCCTTCACCCTTCGCCACCTCTTCATCCTTTTCCTCCCTTCATTCCCCATCCCTTCATCCCAAGTCACATTTCTAATGTATTCAGCTCTTAGCAGGCTTGATAGCAAACAGTGAGAAAGAGGCAGTGGAGGTACAGATAAAGTCTCTTCTTCCTCTCCCTCTCTCTCTCTCTTTCAATGAATAGGAGTTTATCGCAGAGGCTGATCTCTCCATCCACTGCTTACCGCCTCATTCCATATTCTTGCTGCATGACTGCCTTTTTGCTCCCTATCTCTTCCTTCGCCACTTTATTTTTTAGGCTGACCCGTCTGTCTCCCCTGTCAGTCTCAAAAGCCTGAGCAAGATGCCCGTCTGTGTTGTCGGGCCGTGTTGTGTTTGCAGGCTCTGGAATGAGAAACTGGCCCAGCACAGTCATTAAAATCCGTATCTTGTCTTTAACTATTGCATTGTTGCATTTCACAGTTTATTAAATCTCAAGAGAGTCTGTTTTTAATTTATTGTAGCTTCTGGTTTATATTTCTCCAAACAGAATTTCAGCCCTTACAACTTCTCCTACTTCATGGTTTTTTTGTCTTCGCTTTTAAAACCGGTGTTGGAGATTTCTTTTGTCCCATTTGCTGAGTCAATTATTTGTTTGATAAACGTAACTTTTTCCACTTATTGGAATCTGTCAAAAATGTTCAAAACTTGAAAATAAAGTAATCTTTTGTTACAGAAGCGTCATTTCTTCTATTGAAACATGAAGAAAAATAAAGATTTTAATCTGAGAGCATTTATGTAATGGGTGGAAATCCCTATGTTAAAGCCCACTGTTATTGAGCTGGCAACATGCAGTAACTCTCAGTCTAAATGCTTTTGGTGACTTAAAAAAAATCATCTTTTGATACATTTTCACCAACCAGTGTTCTTTGTTAGGGGTCTACCTGCCTCCCACATCTTGATTTGGCAATGTTTACTTACTCTGTCTTAAAAAAGTTTGGATTGTAAGGACGTTTCTTGTCCACGGCTCTCTACAGGTGACTGCACAGATATTTCTTTCCGTTCTAGCTCTAGACTCTTGCTCGGTCATTGCAAATCTTTAATCCTGTCCCCATTAAAAGTCATACTTTTGTTGCAGTCTGATGTCATAAAATGAAACTCTTCTTTATTTTCAGCTTTCCCGCTGACACCTTAAGGTTTTGGGTCTCACTGATATTTGGAAATGTTTATGATTTCGTCCTTGATTTAAAAAAAAGCTCAGTTCCAACTGAGTAAGCGTAACAGCAGCACAATAGCTGGACTACAATACTGAAGGAAAAAAAATAAAATTAAATAAATGCTTGCAAACTAAATTTTTAATTTTCAACAGTTTTCTCTGTGAGTTTAGGTCCCTGCAATTGAAAATAAACATATTTCCAGGGAATTTTGCAAGTGTTGTGTATGTAAGCATAATTTGGTAAAAAATAAAATAAAGGTTAAAAAGAAGACTCTCCATCTTGGATTTAGAGTTGTAATGGATTTAATATTTTTTTTTACAGAAAGTATCTTTGGATCGGCCTATTTTCAAGATCTTTTCTATAAATTGTAACTGAAACTGTCCTGCAGCAGTTTCCCTCTAGTTGGTATTCCAGCAGCAACTGTTTTTATCCAATATTTATTTTATGGCTGGTTCAATAGTGTGGGAAATAAACTCAGAGTCCTTCAGAGAGATCTCACAGTGCCGTTATTAAGGCGGTCACTGAGGAACAGGGTAGTTTTGCTTCTTCCTTTTTATCTACGTTATACCTATTGTTTATATCTCCTGCTTCCTTTTTCTTCCCTCTCCCTCCCTCATCTTCTCTTAGGTGTGTTTTCTTGTCACATCTGCTGCAGAAGGCTGGTTCAAATGGTTATTGACAGGGAGAGCTGGGGATTTGTGCTCGCACTTATCACTAATATGGAATCCAGTGCCCTTGGGTCCCTTCTCTGCTTCCTGAACTCACTTCATCCTCTTCTCTTTTATTGTACTCTCAGGCTTTCCCTCTCTTTGTGTCTTCTTTCATGTGTGAAATAATATCTTCCTCCTCTGTTTGTCTGTTGTGATTTACGTCTCTCTTTTTTTGTGTGTGTTTGCCACTCTTTCTCTGATGCACTCTCTCCTCTCCGATTTGTCTACAGAACAAGTTGAGGACTGGGGGATAAGGATAAAGTAGGAGGAAGGAGGAGCAATTCTGAGTATATTGGGGGATTATAAACTAAAGTGGAGAAGAAGAGGTATGAGTCAGCACCAAGACACGCACCTTCAGAACCCAGTGGAGCACCGAACCAAACTAGAGTCACCGAACACAACACCCCGAGAGAGAAAGAGAGATGCAGACAATAGTTTCTACCTCCTTCCCTTTCCTCTTTTTCCCTTTGTCGATCTCTCCTGTGAGTACGGCAGAGAGGCAGTGATGCTGTGTGGATGTTTTGGAAACACAACGTGGGCGAGAGAACATCATGGCACAACACAACCGAGCCGGGCCGTCTGTTTTACCGTAAACTGTTCAACACCTCCAGAAAGCCAGCCATCCCGATCACGATCACAACCCGTCTCCTGTCACCTGGACAGTTAGAAAAACAAGTAATCATGATAGTAAATGTCAGTCCTACTTTGTTCTCCATAATTTATTGTTTTCCTGCTCCTCATGCACTATAATGTACACAAATAAACATATAAGCGTCTGTTGCTACTCTGCATTTGTTTGTTTGACCTTTGTGGTGATATTCATGTTAGTATCTGTGTTGAGCTTTCACAAACAGCAACTTGTTTGTTTGGAGGAAATAAAAGCAAACCTCTACAGTCTTTGTTTTTTTTCTGATTTCCCCTCACTTTCACTTTCTGATATTAATTTAGACTGAATATTTCCCAATGTCGACCCGTCCAGGCTGTACCCCACCTCTGGCCCAATTCCTGCAGAAGATGAGCATCAGCCCCTCCAAGCAACCCTGCAAGTATAGGTGGGTATAGATGACGAAATGATGAATATTTCTTCAATAATATTCATCAATTTGTTAAAAATGCTAAAATGATGTTTTGCTAAATGGCCAAAATACAAAGATTTTTTTGAGGGTAATTAAAACTTCTGAGTTATATTGCAGAATGCCAGGATGTATGTTAATTTTTTTTTTTTTGACATCGTGAAAAAAATCGAAATAAATCGCCCAAGATATCTAGGAGACAAATATGGACTTTGAGCAGAAGACATTGCTCATTAAACTGTGGGTGTGACTTCAGATTTCAGAGACTAAAGTTTTCAAGTATAGTTCTGCTGGGAACCCTTTTTATCATATTCGTAGAAAAAAAAAGTGTTAGAATTTTTTTTTCCCATTTTCTTAGTTTTGTTCCATATCTCTATGCCTTCTCCTGCTACTACACTGCAACTCTATTATCGTCTGTCAGAGCATTTTCTTTCTATTAGTTTTGTATTCTGCCAAACTCCCGCTTGGATTGAACTAAACCAACAAACTCTGCATGTCGCTGAGTTTTTCCAGTGTGGGTTTAAGCAGCAGTAATTCATTGACTCTTTTAAAGCTGCGCTAATGGTGTGGGCGCGTTGTTAAAAGGGACGCGGCCCGAGTCCGATGTGATCGCAGGTCATCACAGAGGAGAGCTTATCTTAATTCGGCATCAGAAGGAGCAGCTCTGTGATGGACAGGGAGAGCGGAACCAGGGGTGTGTTTGCGTGTGTGTGTGTGTGCGCATCCACGCAAGCATGTGATTTGTTGTGACTAATCCGCCTCTGAATGTCAGTCAGCTGTCCTTCTGCTTTTTGGAGTCTCAGAGGGGTTACGGCTTTGCTTCTTTTGCTGCGAGTGTGTTGGTGTGTGCATGCGTGTGTATGAGGAGTTTTCTAAAGGTTCGGGATTATAGATTTTGAGGTCCATGGCAGGTGTTTCTCCAAAGAACAAACTGGGTTTTTTTTTTTTTGTCATCTTTTGTCGTGTTTTTCACCAAATGCATTTCTTTACTACCTAACAATGCACCAATAATAATCCATTTAAGACTTCATTCAGGTTGTAATTAGATTACATGTCGGATATGTTAAAATATGAACATAATGATGTTAAAGAGACAAAACTATTTTCCAGAGTAAATACCTTCACCAGGATCTCAAATGCCATTAACTGTCTATAAAAATATAACACAATTGTTGAGTTTTGTTCCCCTGGGAAACCATATTCCTTTAGTTTTCTGACATATGATCTATAGTGCCAGTGTGTTAAAGGCTGAGCTATTTGATCCAAAAGGACAGTGATTGCATTTTTTCTCCTTGTGCTTTGAAGAGACATGTACATAGAGCGACCATTTCTGTGAAGGTTCACAGCTGATCATGTTTCCTCCACATGTGCTTGACGGCTCTCTCTGTTGTTTGGTGGTTCCTAAAGCTTTAGAGGTGCCTTTTGTTTCTCATCTGTTCTTGAATTTCTTTAGATCAGAGTCCGATGTTACTTTCTGAGATCTCTTAGCCTCCTTCCTGTTGTCAGTGAAGGTTCAAGTGATTTGAATGACTTCATAGTTGTTTTTTTAATGGTAACTGCAGGAATACTCTGCTTTTAAAATGTCTGGTTGCCTATATCTTCATTTAAAAATTAATTAACTAGTTTTTTGTTTACTCATGTTAAATACTGTAGGTGTTAATTTTAGCGTTAAACACAAAGATGAATGCTTTTGAATGCTCTTATGCTACTATTTATTACTAACAACTAATAATTAGTACTATTCGTTAATATTAACATTACCT
Organism: Xiphophorus couchianus; assembly: GCF_001444195.1. Classification (NCBI taxonomy): domain Eukaryota; kingdom Metazoa; phylum Chordata; class Actinopteri; order Cyprinodontiformes; family Poeciliidae; genus Xiphophorus; species Xiphophorus couchianus. Next base: position 4,557,334 of record NC_040244.1, on the reverse strand, counting down.
GTGTTGTTAGTATAATACTGTTTTGTTTGACTTTACTGTCAAAGAAAACAGTAAAGTTTTATTTGCTCTCCTAGTATTTTTTCTACACTGGTGGCTAAAAAATGTTGCTTTGAAATTTTTACCACAGAAGAGATTCAAATTTTTTTTCTTCATTTGTGTGACACATGGACTTCTCCCTGAAAAAGCTTCATGTTTTTCTACCATGAAGCTTGATAGTCTGAGTCATGACTATTGTGCTTCAGATAACCTGAATTTTGATAATTCTTCTTTTAAAGAGACAGAAAGACCCGCAGAGGTCAACCACACTGTCACTTCTGAGCAGCAGTATTTGTGGAGTACATCACATCGGTGGAGATTAAATAAAACCAAACAATTTCTCACAGATACTTATTGAGAAAATACACAATCTTTCAGTCAAACAGTACCTTGAAAACATATCTTTACCCTCTGACTTTGCCACACCAGGCAAGGAGAGCATTATTTTTTACAAAAGCCATGTTCCATTTCAGATATGCAAGAACACAGTAGACATATAGAAGAACCAACACTTGAGTATTTTGACCTACGTGCAAAAACCTGACACTGGACATTGCCCATCCCAGTGAAATATGGTGTTTGCAACATCTTTCTTCAGCAGAAAGATCCCATGAGTGTAAAATCAACCTTTTTGTCCTTCAGAGAAAAAGCCGCTTTGATCGGCAGAAACCGAACATTTCATGACATCATGTCACTCGATGATGGCAGCAACATGCTTTGGGTTAATCTGTAAAGACAACATTTGTGACTCCTAACATACAGTCACAGCTGCAATGGAACAATAACCCATTGGTCTGTCAGATAAAATCCTTGTATTATACATTGTAATATGTGGTACTACATGGGAAACAAGCGTAAGGGGTGTGAATACCTCTCCAAGGCCCTGTTTATTCAGATTCCATTATATATTTATAAAAAAAAAGGTTTTATGAGAATCTTTTTTTTCTGACCCTCTCCATCATTCTGCTTTTTTTATGATCTGTGAAATCAGTGGAATACTTATTTTTCATTTCTCCTGGCATCACCCTGATAATTTTATCTTCTATTTTCACGAGCTTCTATATCCCCGCAGCCTTCACTGTCTCCTGCTCTCTCTATGAAATGCGTGCCTTTGTAACTCCCACTAACACCAGTTCCCGTACTGGGCTGCTCTCGTCATAAAGATAAAGCTAGAATTTAATTTCGGTGCTTTTATGATATTTCCATCCCAGACTGTGTCGAGTCTTTAAAGAAGCTGAAATGAATATATATATATATATATATATATATATCACAAAGCACTTAACTCTGCAGCACAAAAGACAACATCCTCCACCATGATGACTAACCACATTGGATGTAATGACCTCCTTCTCCGAGGAAGGAATTGCTTTTTGCTTTAAAGTCTCCTCAACGCTCGCTCCTCTGCTCTCGTCTCCCCACATGGTCCTCTGCTCCTTTTTTTTTTTTACATTCGCTCCCCTTATTTCAATTCTTCTATTGCATCCCTTTCTTTGTTCTCAAACTTTTTTCAAGTCTTTCTATCCCTCACCCTGTAACTTGCCGCTGATACCGGCAAATAAAACGGCTGCCTGAGGGGCGGATCTGTTGGAGCTGATTGGCTCTCCTCGCTTGCCAATGAGGTGTGAAACGTCTGTCACGCCGCTTTAGCTCTTCTCCGAGGGCAGCCCCTTGCCTTGCTTTTCATCCGCGCACTTAGCTTTTACACAATATGCTGTGAATGTGACTGAACGTTTACATACACCAATTAAAAACCCATCGTGGAGAAACTCAAATCGGCGATGGCGTGGAGGAGCATGAGCCGATGCGCAGATGCACACAAACAGAAAAGTTCCCGGTTGTCAGAGATGCCAGTGGGCCCTGCAGATGAGAGCAGATTGTCATACACTTCATTCTTGTAATGGGCAGGCAGATGGCAGGCTGCTCTGTAGCCTCTGCTTAAGCTGATGGCTCTATTCATCAGGCTGCTGCGCCCTCCCTGCAGCCCTGCACTGGGCTCACAATTTATGGGCTCCTTTTCTCTCACACTCCCCCCCCCCAACATTTCTTATTTATTTCTTACTTTTGTTTCAGCCTGCACCTCCTCTGTTTTCCCCTTGTGTGCCCCGGTGTTTGTGGGGCCGACACCATAAGAGGTTGTTTGGCTGCAGCCAGAACTGTTGCTGCTTGGGGACCTGGGGGTTGGAGTGAACTGTTTTGCACTGATTGGTAAAAGTGCTGCGTGATTCTTGCATTGATTAAGGTTCTGGTCATGCACATGGTGTTTGGAAGCAGGCAAAGATATTTAGATTACTTGAAATGCTTTAAACCCTCTACTTATTACATTGAAAACATCTATCTGGGTGTGGAACGTTTACTGGAAACCCATGATCTATTTGGAAATTTTAAGGCAAGCAGAGACTTTTATAATTAGAAAACTGAGCACAAAAAAGCAGATTTTATATTTGCTCATATTTCAAAGGAGTGAACTGGGTTGTTTTAACATGTTAGTTTTATTTTGAAGCAACAAATTTAAACATGTCTGTTTAATCAATCCAGTTTTCATGCTTTGATCTAAATAACTCACGAGAAAATAGCTTTGTAAAAATATTTAACTTATTTTAAACTCATTTAGATTTTAAATGTACAATCTTTTGTTTAGTATATGACAATGTATTTCCTGTCCAGTATCTTTAAAGCGCACAGATTAAAGGGGAAAACTCACAGATTTAATGAAAGCCAAGAATACAAGTAATGACTGCAAGGGGACCTAATATGAGATGAAGCAGGTTGAAGCAGATTGAGATTGTTCTGACCTATAAATCATGCACTATTTAAAAAAAAAAAAAAAAAATACAGGATCGAATGCTCCCTCTTTGAGGACGGAGTTTAGTTTGACTGGTGACACTGATTTTAAAAAAAGTACATCTTCACAAAAGAAACTTTAATCAGGCATAAATCACAAGTTTGGTGTTCTGGTGAGGAGAAGGTAAAGAACTATCTGTTGAATAAGTGATGGTGGTGCGGCTCTGGCTGTGCTTATGAGGAAAGAGGAAAGCGAGGAGAGCCGCAGTGAATGAGAGCGTTGACTCTCAGTTTCCCTCCAGAGATAAAGGAAACGTTAATGAGACCCTGAGCTGCTGCGTTGAGGAGACGGCGGCACCACCAGGGGATGGGAATGACCTTGACGTCCGTATCAACAGCTGCTCATACGCACTCTCAGACTTGCAGCAATCAAGCAACTTGGTATTATAGACATTCACATCGGAAAGCTTCAGGTTTCTTACCATTTCCTTTGGAAAGGCTCTATTCTGCCTTAAGATCACAGGTCTGAATAGAGGAGAAATTTAAAAAAAAAATTAACAGTAAAGATCTGTGCTACTTGTACTGAGATAGAGGCAGCAGATTGAATGCTTAAATTGTGTCAAAGTAACAATGCTCACCATATTGGAACCATTTCTATACTTGCACTTTTTCAGGCTGTACATAAAATAAATAAATAAATAAATAAATAAAAAGCTTGTCTGGTGCAAAGGATGCAGCTCAAATAGTTTGGTTCTGAGACAGAAAAATCCAGACTCTGACAAGAAATCCATATTTTTATGTGCTTCAGTTTGACACTTTACAGAAATCCTGACCTTATGTCATGATGCCTAACGGTTAATATGTTATTTAGAGAAAGGTTAACTACATGTGGTGTCATTAAAACTGTTTAATTCAGTCTTCATGTGA